>NW_005843142.1:104127-132462 GCF_000455745.1 Alligator sinensis | reverse complement strand
AGCAGGAAAAGTTTCATATTTCAGCATAAAAACAAAAAAAAGGAATGATCCTTCCATTCATCTGGACTAAGCAGGAATATTCACTATTAAACTGAGCTTCTGTCTCAAGGTGTAGCTTCAACAGAAGAGAAGAGAAGTCTTCACAAGTTAGTTTTTTTGAGTACTCCCTCAGAAAGGGCTTGCTGTTTACATTTAGGTCAAAATTAAGAAAATCCTTCAAAGACCCTACCTTTCCCTCCATGCCAAAAGTTCACAAATCTTAGGTTCTGGCCACATCTCGGATTAACAATTTACTACTTTGTTAACAAGTCATATTGTGCACTGGCCTGATTGTATCTGTAGCAAGAATGTCTATAAATCCTCAGGCTGCTAAGACCTTTTCTGATACTAAAGCTGCACCCATTTAAACTAACGAAGACTTCCAGTGCAGGCGGAAGGCAAAGATACACAACTCTACCAATCCGATAACTGCCAAGAGCCCTGATATTTTTCTACTTCTGCTACAGAATTGCCCCTTCTTACCAAGCAGAGTTGGTGAGGCTGAGTTTCATGACATATCAGTAAGTCTGAAAAGAGCTGCTTTTAAAATGGTCACTTAAACCAAACAGGAACGGAGCCAACAAGTGGCTTATGTGGGTTCTGAATCAATAAAATCTTAGGTCTCATTTTGCCCTTTCCCCACAATGCAAGGTTGATAGAAAGAGAAGCCATTACCTGCAACTCTCACCCAAAAATGGATTATATTTTGCATATTGCTTGTGCAAAACCCCCTGTGGCTTTTATAACCAGTGGTAGGTTTGGCATGGATACCAACAAAGAAAAATCACTCTCAAACGCACGGCACTTTGGATTACTGCATAAATGCTTTATACAATCCACAGAGTGGCTAATTTTTGTTTGCTCCTTTTGAAAACATTTTATAAGATTTGTTCCTTTAGATAATTCAAACTGCTCAACTTTTGGCCTTCATGCACATTGAAAAAACTATGAAAATGTTACAAACAGTTATTTTGTTACCTATAAAAGTTAAAGTATTGGACAGCACGTGTACTCCGAAGATTTTAAGTTGGAGCATTCATTTTTATAGAAATCCTAATTGCTTTTTTATGAAAATATGAATTTCCAAGATGAAGTGCTCTACATGGTTACAGGAAGCACAGCTCTTAGGAAACAACATGACAAAGGAAGTATATTTATAGGTTTGCAAAGTGGGGAAGAAAAATCACTGGTAACAGCTGTGTAGTTCTTATGTAGATGACAAAAACAACCTAAAAAAAAACAAACAAACAAAAAAAAAAACAGGGGAAAGAAAAAAACTGAGAAAAAAGAATTTTGTTAACAAATGTGATAACTTTTCCCTATCTCTGATATTATGGAAAACAAATTTTCTGTTTTTTAAAACTAGTTTCTCTCTTTAATTGATCCAGTTTTCATAAAATGCCTTTCCCAGGTTTCATAATTAAACCTATTAAATAAATAATTATGTGGCTATGACGCATGTTGCTATGGCAAGGATTTCAGCAGCAAAGATTCAAGCTTTTATGACTTCACTGCAAGGTCACATAGAAGATAGGCTCCAAGCAAGAAAAACCTGCGACTAAAAAGCCTGATTTCATTCATATCAATTGCTAGGAGAGGCATTAAGACAAAGTAAGGATTCTGTAGGTTGGAAAGTTTTCTAAAGTACAAGAGCAGAGGTGGGCAATTATTTGGGCTGAAGGGCCACTTAACGAGTTTTGGGAGCTGCTGAGGGGTGCGCACATAAAATGAATGCTGTTTAACAACAGCTATACTTAAAAATAGTTATGGCATTTATAGTATAAACTTTATACTATAAATGCCATAACCAGTTTTCTGCACAGCATCACTATATTTCCACACACAATCCCAGAAAAATTTCCCAAATTATTCTACAAAATTACCAGTTTTCCACATAAAAAACCTCAACATTTCTAGAAAAGGCTCCCAAATTACCATATCATTTTCCAAATATCAGATTTTCATAAACATTTCCACAAAACTACTCCCAAATCATCCCAGACCATCATGTTGCCATCGTTTCCACACACACACCTCCTGTGTGGTGGCAGTGCTCGGCATTGGGTCCTGCCTGTGGCCCCTGGAGCCCCCACCCGGACCGTGCTGCCACTGACCTGGTGCGGGCCATGCTGTGCTCCCTGCTGGAGAGCAAGGCTGGGTGGTGCCAGGCTGCGCCAGGCATGCCATGTCTGCCACCACCTGGAGCCCAGCCCAGCCTCTGCGGGCTCCCCGAGAGCGGCAAATCCACATGGACGTAGGCAAGCAGCAGAGCCGGGGCGGACGGCATGGAACGGCGTTCCACTGGCATCGGCTCCACGGAGGAGTTGCCCATGTCCGCCTGCTGCTCAGCCGTGACCCTCAGCACTCAGGGGAGCTCGGGGAAGGTAGTGGTGTGGCGGGGTTGCCACGTTTTCCTTGGCAGGACATTTCTGGGCTGCTTTGCCACCAGCGTGCACACACAAAAGTCCCCTGGGTGCAGGCCGCTGCTCTCCCTGCCACTGCACGGGGCTGCTGCAGACCACATCTGATGAGCTGCTGCCCTCCTGTGGGCAAGGGCAGGGATGAAGCATTGGGCCCTGCTGCCCTCTAGTGGACAAGTGCGGGCATAGCTGCCAGAAGGGCTATACGCAGCAGCGGTTCTCCATCCTTCATGTCGTTTCCATACTTAATCAAAGTAACATTTATTAACATGCCAACGAATGTGATACGAGTCTACCCAAAATTTATCTGCAGGCCTGACAGAATCAACTGGTGGGCCAGATATGGCCCACAGGTAGGGTGGCCATCATAGAGGACATTCTGGTTTTCTGCTACTCTGTCCTCTACTGATACGAAACCCAATGCCTTTACGTCCTCTATTTTTCTCATCAAGAGAAAAACAGAGGGCATAAAGGTGTCCGGTTTCGTATCAATAGAGGACAGAGGACAACCAGATCATCCTCTACGATGGCCACCCTACCTGCAGGCCATATTTTGCCCACCCCTGCACAAGAGTTCTAATTTTTATTGCTACCTTTGCAGCAAACTGTATAAGGATGAAAGCCTAATGTCTCTTTCTCACCCATCTTTTTGGTTTAGTCCAGTAGTGTTCAACCTTTGTGGCTGGTGTGCCAGATGGGCAGTGGCCAGGCCATCCATGGGCTGGACCAAGCTGATGATTCTGATCTGGCATTGGGGGGGGGTTGCAGCAGGGCGCCACCAAATCATGCGGAGTGGGGCAGGGGGCATCCCAGCTCCAACCCGGCCTCTCAGGGGGAAGAGGGGCTTGAGCCAGCCCTGTAGAGGTGGGGAAAGGGGGCTTGAGCAAGCCCCACAGGGGAAAGGAGATGTGGCCCACCTCCCACAAAGCTGCGGGGGCAGGAGAGAGGAGGTGTAGCTTGGCTCCAACCTACCACGCAGGTCTCGGGGTTTAGGAAGTTGGCAGCATTTACTGCTACCGCTTCCCCACCAGCAAATTTCCCAAACCACAGGCTGAAGGTTCAGCACCCCTGGCCTAGTCTCATAAAGCTGTGCTTTGGTACAGTCATTCAGGGAACATTACAGTAAGTGGTCTGATGTCCACTTGGATTGTATCTACCCCATGCCTTGCCTTCCAAAATACCCATACTAGAGAAAAAACCTCCTTCAATTGCTCAGTTATTCTTAAAGAGGTGCTCACTAGTAATACAGATGATAATTTTCTCTCCCACAGGTTTATGAACTTATTTTAGATGACACAGCCAGCGAGCAATGACTTAGAGTGGAAAAAGCTAGCATTTTACAGATCTGTGAAGCGTGGAATGTTGCATAACCAGGCAAGACATCCTGCTGTCATCAACTTTTCTGCAGACGCTGACAACTCTGAGAATGACAATAATGCCATGCTCAAAGACAGTGAAACTAAGCAAAGAATGGCAGGTATAACCCACATGAGAAAAATCCTTTGCTTGTCTTAAGGTTCCTTCATGTAAGCCTTTAAAAACTAAACTTTATCTAGTAGTTTGACTTGTAATCTTGTCCTAAATATTTCAGGACAGCGGCTTTCTAAAAAGTCTTCAAAAATAAAGGACAATCAAGCATGTATTTCTACTCAAATACATGAATTTGCTTCAAGACAGCCATGAAGCAACTTCAAAGCCATTTAGCTAAGGCTGTAATTTGCTAGAACTGTGTATATAAACTTTCAAATTAAAAAAAGTGAAAGATTTAAACTTGGAAATACAAAAAAACAAATGAATATATTCAGGCTGAACTTTCAAACAAATTATTCTAGTTTAACATTTTGCTTCCTGAATTCAGGTTCTATAAACAAAATATGATAAAATTAAAGTAACACAAAGTTTATCCTGAGGCATGAAGGTAAAAGTACTGTAATGATGTTGTTTGCTAATTTTAGACATTACAAAATGTGGAAGAAAGATCATATTATTCTGAAAACAATATAGGTCTAACATACATAGGCAATTAAATTAGTTCCCAAACCCCCCAATCATTAAGACACCACTCCCAACCTCATTCTCTCAGATCCCTCCCTGCTCCTTGAAATTCAGGCAATGAGAATAGCAAGAAATTCCTGCCACCACCTCCATCTTGCCAGATGATTGAATCCATTCCACTTGGATGAAGGAAAAGTGTAGGTACAGGGGTACAATCACAGATGTTTGAAAAAGGGAAGTTTCAGAAGGGGAGTAGCTGATCCATTCTAATAGTTACTTGCGGACAAGCCAGGATACAAATGTAGCAAGGCCATTCCAAGTTTGAGCCTGGAGGAACCAGAGTTAAAGTTGAAGTAGTTTTGCTACATTTGTGTCTCCCGGCTTGTCCACATATAACAATGAGAATGTAATACTTGCGGGCCTTTTGTAACATTTCCCTTTTGAAACAGCTCCAAGCGTATATACATGGATGGAAATGCAAATAATTTTCTGTGAAAATTGTGATGAATTCAGTATATTCCTGAAAAATGTTTTGATTTCACCAAATTAGCATCCTCTACATGGAAAACTGTTCTGTCAGAAAGTCGGAGCAATTCTAGCTTCTGACATTAATATGTACGTGCACCTATATTCAACAGAAAAAGAACAAGAGAACAAGAGATTTTAAACATAAAACAAAAAAATATGAGTATTTTACTCAGGGCAAAACAGCAACCTTTACTCAGAGCAAACACTAAACATTTGGAAGTGTGGCCCCAAATAAAACTGCAAAATTAAGAAACAGATCTAGATATCTTACTTTATATAAAGAAAACAAAGAGACAGAAAAATTATCATGCCGTTTGCAGTTCTGAATTATCAGTTTAGGTAAAAAAAAGAATTACCTAAATCCCACTAAATTTAATTGATTTATTTGATGCTAAAATAAGAATTTAAAATCAGGACAATTTCTTCTACTAGTGAAAATGTTATGCTGACTGAATACTAGTTTCCTCTAAAATAGGACTTTTTGGTAAACTAATTTGCTCATAGTAATCACTGCAGCAAATATTTAATTAACAGATAGCAAAAACCTACCAGTAAGCACAAGAAGAAAGTAACAGACTTGGTAGGTCCATTTAAAAAAACAAAGGAAAGGAAAGGAAAACTAGATGCTGTAAGATTAAAGAGCTCACTTGAAATAATTTTCAGCCAACGCTTAAAATCTCTCTTAAACCATATAAAACAGTAATAAGGACTGTAACTTCTATTCAGTTCTTAAGAGCATCAATTTTTATGTTATAGGAAGTGGCAGTGATAACATACTATGAACATATTTCCCACAATACGTTGAGAATTGTAATATCACCTTTGTGAGGTGTGTCTCATAAGCATATGGATTTGTTGTGCTGTCGATGTGTCATGCTGTAAGAGCATTTTTTGCTAATGCTATTTAAAATATTACAGTACACTTTCTTAGCTTTGCAGCCTTTCTTTAAAACACGCTCACCTAACAAGATGGGCAAGTTTGGATCATACCATACATAAACAAGCCTTAGAGCAAACATGTAGTAGGGCATGTTGGAACATTGGTTAAATTAGTTAAACCTCACTATGCCTGAGTAACCTCTTTATAACCGTTTTTACCACAAAGACTGCATCGTAAGTTATGTTAAGACCTAATCAGGTACCAGCATCTTTTTCTGGGGTATCTTACTTAGACAGTTGTCACAGAACTGCTATAGCAATATACAGAGTTCTCAGATTTTCTGAATCCCTTTCAACTTTGTTTTATGCCTTGCTATGGCCTGGTTGTGGTATATAGATGGCCCTACTTTTGTTGGCCACAGACTTGCTGCTGATGATGGCAGAAGTCAAGCAGTACAATTCAGTGTGAAGGGACCTCACAGGTCATGTAGACTTATCCCCTCCCAAGAGGCAGGTTTTATTTTATTGAGCATTTTATCTGGATTGGCAACCTTTGCTATCCTGGATTGTGTTTACAGACATGTGGATCCTCTAACATGTATATTAAGGATGAAATTCAATTTTCCCTCATGCATTTAAATGGCAGCATCTAGCCATGGAAGTGGCACTTACCATCACTGCCTGCCTGTATTCCCCTGCAGTGTGGACACAGAGATAACAGACCTATAAGTGTGCATGCCCAGTAGCTGCACAATGGCTGGGCAGGTATGCAGCTATATACTCACACCCATCCTAGACATGCACCTGCATCTAAGTCACGAAAATGTAACTGGCCAGAAACCCATAAATACTAAGTGTTAGACAACAGGGGAGGAAGAAGATATTCCTACATTTCAGTCCCAACAGCCGAGTAGGAAACCAAGGAATAGAATCCTCCCTAGCCCACAGAGAATTTGAACCTCTCTGACTTCTCTACACAGTACTCTAACCACCACACCAAAGGTCTGGCATTATCCAGATACCTCTCCAGCTGTGCTACCTTCCCTCCACTCCCACCACAGCCAAGAGAAGGAGACGTGTGAGGCCAGGAGGAAGAGAACAAGTTGGAGGGTGAGAACAAGCTCAGCAAGATGGATGCTGCCCTAGAAGGAAGCAGGTCTGGGATTTTAGCCCTGGTCCTTGCAATCACTTCTACAATGCACTATTCTCCATCTATGTTATACAATAACTATTAAATACAAAGAGGTCAATCTCAAAAAGAGCACTGGAGAGGGTCCTCCTCCTCTTCCCCCTTCATCATTTCTCTGGGGTCAGTCCATATCCTTACCATCAGGGCTGTCCCTGGGTGGAGGAGGGGAGGGCGAATCGAGTTCACCGCCCCGGGCCCCGCACTTTGGGGGGCTCTGCAGAGCCAGGTGGAACGGCCGCAGCCCCTCCTGCAGGACTGGCCTAGTGCTGGTGACTTTGTGCTGCCGCTGCTGGCAGCTTCGCATTTTAGACCTCTGGGCTCACCACGTAAAGATGACACTAAGCCACCCATCTTTCTTTACACTGGGTCTGGTTAGTGCAGTCTTACTTCTCCGAGCATCCATCCAAGACTTAAGCTGGAAGGAGAGGACTGAAGCTCAGATGAGAAAAAAAAAAGGAAGGCAATCTGAAGTTTGTGTATGTTCCCTCAAGGCAAGCGGTTTCCCTCCCAGTTGTAATCAAATTGTGGAATCTGGAGAATCTACTCGATTCAGTTATATTGAGCGTTAGGTTATCATCGATTGTGAGGAAACTGCTTCCAGCATCCCCCTTATCCATGTTTGGCTAGGATCTTGTGCCATGTCCTTTCAAACACTGATGTCCACAGCGCCATTACCCCCTCTTGACTAGATTACTGGCATGAACTCTCTTTGAGGCTTTATCTGAGAATAACCAGGAGGAAACTTTATAACTGATCGAGAATATGGCAACTGATATTAACAAGATTCCCCACAGGGACCAGATGGCTGCTTTGCGCCATGGCCTGTACTTGCTGGCCATTAACTTCCAGATACAATAAAAGTTGTTCTGTTTGACTTATAAAATGTATCTCCTTAGATTTTTAGCTATGGGAGAATCCACTTCTCTGTATGTTAGTGAGGTAATTGATATAACTACTAAAAAGTGTACTAAGTGCTTTCTAGGCAAAGAGGCAATCAAAGCCATGTTCAAAAATCTCAATATCTTTGAAAATATTATGCTTAGTCCCTGCCCTGAAAATTGTACATGCAGGGGGAATGATGAATAATTATTAAATGTACACACACAAAAGAGCTACAGCAATGAGAGGGAGTTGTCTTACTACATACAAGTATGAAATGTTACAACACTGCAATACCCCCGATCAACAACAGGGTCCCAATATCCTTCCTGAATAACTCTGGGCCTCTTCCCTCCAAAACCATTGTCACTTGACCCATAAGATAAATAAACGAAATGGATAAAACAACAAGCTAGCCAGTCGCTGGTATATGCCACCAAAAAGTCCTAATGAGGGGCTTAAAAGAGAAGGTGAGGCTTTGCAACCAGCTCAGAAAGTCATTCTATATTTAGGTGGCAGCATAAAGGGGAAAAAATTGCTGGAGCAGAGAAGCAAAACAGTAAGGTACACATTTGGATACGTAGTCAGACACATTATGAAAAGCCTTGAACATTACTGTAAGAAGATTAAAGTCAATGTAATGGAGAAGGAGGGCCCCAGTGATTTGATTCAAAGAGGAGATCTATGACATATTTAGCAGGACTGGTTAGACAGATAATCTTAGCAGCTGTATTTTATATTTACTGGAGAGGGGCAATGTGGGTCTCAGGAAGGCCAGCAAGGATGGTACAGTAATTAAGAAGGGAGATGACAACCCAAATGAAAAATATAGCAGTATCCAGAGAGGAAAAGACAGGTCTTAAAGGAAATTGTGAAAAGGCTACATGGCAAAATTCACACTGACTCTTCAAGAGAGGAATCTGGGGATTTGGGCCTGAGGAACAGGGAAGCTGTTTGGTCATGTAAGAAGGGCAGAGAAAGGAGACAGCAAAAAAGACTAAGGGAAAGACTACGATAAGTAATTTTGTTGGTAAAGCCTTTGTGACAGCAGGTCACAGATGCCAACTCAGATGTGGAAAAGGCCAGGGTCAGGAACAGTGGCAGATTTGTGCTCCATCAGCAAAGAGATTGCAGCTGAAGTCATATAAGAAGATGAAGTCAGATAGATGTGGACTGGGGAGAGAAAGAAAGAGAAGGGGACAGATGGAGCCTAACAGAGAGTGTGTGAAACCTAAAAGGAAAGGGAGAAAATGTCAGAAGATGACCCATGGAAAGAGTAAATAAATGAGTAATCAAAGAAGTAAGAGAGGACAGTGGCACAAAATCCAAGGAATGTCAAACATACAGCAGGAAGTTATCAATAATTTCACAGAAAAGAAGTCTAGGGGCAGGGGAGTGGGAAGGGAAAAGATGAAGCAGAGAGACAGAAATTTGCTAGGAAGCCACTGAGGACAATTACAACAGACTGAAAGGGGCAAAAGATATGATGCTACATCTGAGAGCCTTCAAATGAAAATGAGGGGCAAGCGACCAGCAGACAGCTTTCAGGGAAGGCCCCAAGTTCTCAAATCCCACCCCTACTGTTCCATTGCTCTGAGCAGATGACAGATCTGCAGACCTCCTGGGCACACTGCAAGGCCTGTTTATGTGTATAGGCTTTTGCCTGAAGAATAAGGGAACAGGTTTGAGATTTTTCCTTTTAGGAGGGCAGTCAGATCCCTTTGTTGGCATGATGCTAATATATGCATTGCTTGGTAATTGTTTCTATTATCTTACACTCAACAAGAGAGCATTTTAATAAGAGCAAGTATGTTGCCTCTGGACTCTAAAGGGAGTTCTATCTAATTTGAGTTTTAACAGGACATTGAAAGGTGTCATTTATCAGGAGGGAGCAATAAAAATTGCCTAATTTTAACAACAGGACTCAAGTTCTGAGCTACCCACCCTTTGTGCTTTTTACAATTTCCCCACAATGTCCTTAACACAGAAAAGCTACGTAGCATGCCACACTAAAAGCAAGCTCTAGCAGTATTTAAAAAAAAATAGCCCAAAGAAAATTCTGAATTATGCCTTTAAAGTCTTAAAAACGTGTTGGCTTAATCCTAAAACTGCAAGATGTGCCCTTGAACAAGTTTCCGAGTTTACCCTTCAAAAACAAGGGCCAGAGTCCTGCAATGATGAGATCTGCACACAAGTACTTTATTCTTGGAAGCCTACAAAAACACAGTCTATCTTTAAAGTTTTGAAGGTGGATAATTACAGGTCAGAAAGGGAAGAACATGTCTGGTGTTCCTTCACTATGTCCAAGTTTGTTTGGGGGGTTTGGGCCTTATTCTTTTTTACTACCACTACAGTAGTTTTGGGATCAACTTAGAAAACAAACTCAGTTTAGGGATTTTCACTTCTTTCAGAAGAGCCAGGAACTTCATATGGGGTAAGTAACTTCTACCCTAAAACAGCTGTATTCTCTAGCTGGGTGACTGTTTCCCTCAAAAGATGCAAACGGGTATCTATCATTGCTATGCAAGAGGATTCAGAAATTAATATTATTTGTTCCACTGCTCCAGGCTGATTCTAACATGAGCCTACCATTTTGTTTAGTTGCAGAGACCTTATAGCCACATTTATGGGAACTTGTGACATCTCTATTTTTCTTTGTAGACTTTATGGCTCCACCATCTTGGCTATTTTTCTGATCTGTACCCATTCTTTGACCAACAAAGTTCGACAGTAAGTTTGGCCAGTAATTTTTAGACAGCTTTATAAAAGCTATAAAAAGCTTAAATTAAATAGGGAACCAAAATTAGTACTTGAAATGGAAATCTTAAAAGGATCTGACAGGGAGTTTATGGAGACACTACTTAGCTGCTAGCCTGAACCAATGACCCCTCTACATGGTTCTATTTTAATGCTGTTTATGCTTCATTTAAAAAACAAAACTTTCTAAGAAAGGCAAGTTCTGTCATTCGTCTTACTAGATCATATAATATAATCACTGAAATTCCATGCAAGCTTCCTATAACTTAATAATTTCAATTTGAACCAGAAAATTAAATTTACATGCTAATGTGATATTTATTAACTAGAACTGATGAACTATTACCATGACACACTGTGGCACGATATTAGATAGCATGAAAAAAAATTGATCAAACAAAGCATAATGACATCAATACCGTCTTTATTCTAGTTAGAGAGCCTTCATAAAAGAAACTAAAATTGAAAGGCACATGCAATAATACTATAATTAAAGGACTCAACCCATTCATTTTTGTTTCTGATTCAGCAAGAATCTCAACGTACAATTTAAGAAGGAGATGTAAGTAAGTAGTTTATGGATTCTTTAATAGGGTACTTATTTTAATGCATTCTGTTTGTAACGTCATCTTTAGACAACTCAGGACTAAAGAGGACATCTTTAAGGACAAAAAATCTCTCTCATATTGCACTGGTTCCTATACACTGCCGTTGTATTCAAAACCCAGTTGCTAGCATTTTAAACTAGCATTTATAAGCACATCTAACTGGTCACTAGTGAGACTGGCAGCGATGACACACAGCCAAGGACTTTAAAGTTCAAGTATTAGGAAAGGAAAGACTGCTAGCTCGTAACTATTTGCAGACAGCCTCTAAAGTTGCTAACAGTTACAGGGACTGGCTTCCAGAGGTAAATGCAGCCTGGGATATTTGCTGGACAAAGTCCCACTTCATACTTTCCAGTCTCCCGACAGGATGAAAGCAAAGAGTATTCAAAAGTGAGTGGCTACTCAGGAATGGGCCAAGGAGGGCCTATTCCAAATTACTGGTTATATAATGAAAGCCCTGTACCCTTCCTATGAACCCAGTTTTGACTGCAAGGGTGAACATGCAACATCTCTCCCCTGTGCTGACCCATTGTTTATATGCCACCCTTTGTCATGTGCTATTTACTGGCCTGTGTAGTCCTGACAATAAAGCACTATGTTAATTTAGAAGAAAAGCAAGGAACTGAATTGGCCATAGAAAAGTGTGTGTGTGTGTTAGTGATCTCATTAGCCAGTTGGGAGGCTTTATGTGCATGTATTTTTAAGAAGTCATTTCCACATTTTCATAGACAACCTTTCATAAAGCCCTTCAACTTACAGAAAAAAGGGAAAGTTATACTCAGGCTAGGGACAGACAAACACCCAAAGTGCTCCAATTCTTCCTCAACAGATGGGCATCCCCTCCAATGCCCCACTCCCCCAATGTGGGGGGACGTGCAACCCCCCACTGCCCCACTCCAGTGCATTAGGGGCTGCGCTCCTCCCACCCCAACCACAGCAAGCCAAGAGATCAGAGACCCTGCACACCCATGCTGGAACCATGAGATCCCGCATGCCCCGACTGCAATTGGGAAGCCGGAGGTGGAGAGGCATGATGGGATTCCTGCTTTCCAGCCCTGGGGCTCAGAGATTTCCTGCAGAGTTCTCAGGCTCTGGAGATTGTTAAGGACAAACGAGCACAGTGGAAAGTACTCACTGGTCGCCTGCCCACTCTTCACTACATCCGTGTGTGTGTGTGTGTGTGTGTGTGTGTGTGTGTGTGTGTGTGTGTGTGTGTGTGTGTGTGCGCGCGCGCGCGTGTGCACACATGCATCTCTTCCCTCCACCCCGGGGGGGGGGGGGGGGGGGGGGGGAGTATGCATTGGTTGCCTGCCCACTCTTCCCTCCATCCCGGTGTGCACATGTGCGAGCAACTCCCCCCCCGTCACATTCTGTGGACTTCAAAAGTTGTATCTGCCCAGGGCCTCAGAAACCAAACAGCAGCACTTGTTTACTGCATGCAGAAAGATCTACAAGTTATTATTCAGACACTGGACAGTGGCAGGAAGGGCTAAATTACCTAACCTTAGGTGGGAAAATGAACACAAAATATTTAAAATAAATAGGGAAAGGAGAAATGGACAAAACTGTACTCAGAGAGTTCACCAAGGTGGTTCTTGCTTATGCACAGGGCAAGGCTGACGGTCAAATCTGGTGACCTTCAGCATTTTTCCATGCTTTGCCCCTTCCCCACATGGTATGTGGCCAGGGACCTTCCCCTGGTGTACTGAGCAGGGTACATCTGTCGAGATGAATCCCACAGTTAGAAAAGGTGCATCATGGTGTTTCCTATCTTCTACTTTTGCAAAAGTGCATACATGTTGTATCCAATTTTCAACAAGAGGAGCCTCCTGCCTTCCCCCTTCTCCAACATCCTTTACCTAGTTTTGAGATTCAAAATATTCCAAGAACTATGCTCCTTCCTTTTGAGACCACTCTTTCTCCTTCTCCACATTAAAGCTAATGTTTACTTGGAGCACTCACCTTCAAGACCATAAGATCTACAATCACAGACTTTCACTGTCACAAAGGTATTGTCAAACAGGAAATGCATACTGTGGAGGTAAGGGGAGGGGAGAAAGAATAGAAGGAAAGAGAAATTCATGAACAGAAATCCTTGACAATTTCCCTTCATTAAAGTCATAAAAGCAAAGGAATTCAGTGACACCTTTGACTATATTCAGTGTGTCAGGCTGTGATACTTCAATGTCCAGCACCTCAACCAAACCAAACAATGCTTTCTGCTTTCCTACATACAGTCTGAGAGAAATGGAAAAACAGGCTAATTTACATTAACTTGTACCATTACACCATTTGATGTATATTAAAAAGGCATCAATCTTCTATTCCACTTATGCTACTGCCACCCCTTTTTTGAAGGTAGATGCTGAAACTTTACAAAAATGTATGATTCAAAGTGAATGGCTTCTGCCAGAGGAACTATATTTCCAGCTCAGTTTCTAGATCATAAGAAAGATAGTCATCTCAGGGAAATAATAATAAATTAAAAAGCAGACAGTTATAATCATTATTATATGAGAACTATAGGGCTAGAAAAATCCACTCAGTGACAAAAGACTCACTTTCCTTTGCAAGGTAAGCCCAAGACGCACATTTCTGGAAAAAAATGTAAAAAACAAAAAAAAACTGGATTTTTTTCATGCACAGAATAGATTTCCATATCTGAGGGCAGTGATCTCAAACATCCACTAAATCCAACAACTTTTACTTTACCAGGTAATAATAGAGTGAAATTAAAAACATAAAATACAATACAACCTCATTATAAACAAACCCCACTTTTGCAAATCCAAACAGCAGAAACTTTTTTTCCCCCCATTATTATGGTGCAGTAATGTATTAGGTACCTTGCGGTAGTGACCCCAGTAAAGGAAATACCCTTTTTCTCTCAGTCCCCTTAGGGTTCATTATAATGAAGCTGCACTGTAATTTTTTTAAGTGATTTCACAGCGATGACACTGACAAAAATTCTGTTGATTTCCCTCTTTTGCTATTATCCAGCAACAGTAGCCACAGTGGATACTTACAGGGAACATTTCCCATAAACCCCTCCACCACTCAGTCCCACTCTCCTAAAAAAAAAAAAAAGGAGGTGGGAGCCTGCTGAGAAGCAAATAAACATACACACATGCCCCTGCAGTAGCTGGAGAACGGTAATGTACCAGAGACTTAAATGCCTAAGAGCTAGGCTCCAGAGTAGAAAATGAAGAGGTAGAAAGAGACACCTTATTTTCCTTTCTAGGACCCAAAGAAGAGGGGTAGGGATGCTTCAGACAACGGTCAAAGAGAGATGGGTACAAAAGACACGGTCCATGAGCAAAGTCCAGGAACAGCACACTGGAAGGTACCGCATTGCTATCCGTCCTATAGCAGCTGTTGAAAGCAGCAAGGCTTCTCACCAGGGCGTTACTAAATGCTTTTCCTCATCCTTTCTCCTACCCTCTCTTCCGCGCACAGGGTGCAATTAATGCAAATGCAATGCAATTAATGAGAAGCAATAAACTCCGGAGAAGTTTGAGCTAGAGTAAACTACTCCTGGGCGCAGCATCTACATGTGCACCCAGGACAGCAGCAACTGGAGCTGGGGTGGATCAGTTTATACCAGGGCCCTGCTCTGCCCTGGGCTCTGGGCAGTGGCATCAAAAGGGCTGGCTGGGGCATGAGGGTGTTGAAAGTGCAAAGCTGTATAACTAGGTGGCAGGCAGGAGTCTGGCCCCCTGCTGGCTGAGCTGACCAGGAGCAATTTACACCCGTGGTCAGCATCTACACATATGTTTAATTGCAGTTATTTATTCTCCCATAAGGTAGTACTTTCCCCGGCGGTGTTAATTTACTGCAGCCTAATACCTTCACATGTGTAGATGGTGATGCTTTACTCCATCTAATATTTGTCTCTGGCCCATAAGCACATGGTAAAGTTTTTCAAGCTTTGCTTAAACAGAATACTATTTCATTAAAATAATAATAATTCCAGGAGCAAATTCCAGTATTCTGGACGGAGATTATTAAAATTAAACTGGCCAAATGGAAGACTTAACTTGCTTTATGGATTAGAGTCAGACATGACTATACCCTAGTACAGCAGTGTCATCACACAATATTCTCTAAAATTATACATTGTGGTCCTTCCTTTTCTCAAAAATTAAGGAGTCCTTATGCTGCTCTCACTTGTAAAATGTAATTGTTTGATAATTCAGTCACAATTCTTGTAAATTCTGGGAATCCTTCTGATCTCAGAGCAGTAAAAACTATACCAGTTAAGTAAAGCAGCCATGTCAGAAGAGGGCACAAAACATATTGGAAAGCAGCTGGCGAATCACTGGGGTACAGAGATGCACACGCACTCTGGTCCAGAGTTATTTGCCCAGAGACATTATCCCGACTAGGATCAGGGAAAAATATCCCCAATTTACACTGATTTAATAAGCTGTCATGTGGATGCTCTATGCACACCCCTCCCCAGAACAGGGAATCCTAGCATAATCTATTCCTGTAGACCAGTGGTTCTCAATCAGGTGACCTGGCACTCAGGGGTGCCCAGAGATCCTTTCAAGGATGCCACACAACAGTAGTACTATTAGATGTACAAATATGATTCACAAGATAAACTCAGAGGTCACATCCACACAAGTGTGGATGTTTGGCTCCCCGGGGGCAACCAGCAGTGGGATACCTTGTGCCACTGCTAGTTGTCTCCAGGGAATGCTTGTGCCACATGCCCTCTAGTGCGCAACAGGTTATCCCGGGTAGGGTAGGGGAGGCTGGGGCTAACACTTGGCTAGTGTCAGCAGCCTTACCTGGGACCCTGGGGACCTTCTGGGGCTGCAGCAACAGCAATCTTAATGCTCAGAGCCTGGCCAGCAGCCAGAACGTGGCTTCAGCTGGCCAGGCTTCATTTTGAGCAGCGCATGCTGCCCCCGTGTGCACCACTACTTTTTTTTTTTTTTTTTGCGCAGGGTTTTTTTTGACCCCAAGATATAATATACATAAAACTGCAGGATAAATTGCTACCATTTTGTTATTTAAATTCAAATTAAACAAACACCACTTTTAGGAACATAAGAACTGCCAGACTGGATTATACCTAGGGTCCTCCTAATCCAGTATCCTGTCTCTGATACAGCTTCATAGGCATTAAAATAAACCCAGGCTAACCAGAATGTTTTAAGCATGAAATTGTAAATACCTCAACTTTTTCATGTATTTATCATAATCTCTTTGTCCATATAAATGTTAAATTCTTCAACTCCTACTAAATCTTGATTTCACTGTCTTCATGAGATAGCGAACTCTACAGCCTAATTATTTCTTTTGCGAAAGACAGCTTGGACTGCTTTTCAATTTTACAGATTGTCCTCTTTTTATTCTGTGACTAGGTGGACAGAAGTTTACAATCCACCTTACCAATTCCATTTATCCTACACACTTTTACCAGGTGCTGTTTTATTCATCTACTTTCCAAAATAAACTTTCCAAAACAAACAATCCTAGTCTTTCCAATCTCTCTTCAGAGGTGTTTCCCCCACCATGAGCTTGATCAATAACATCCATCCCTGAACGGCGTCTTACTCTGAAATATGTCTTTGAAATGTGTACAACAAATGAAAATGAACTATTAGTTTCTAGGCAGACAAGGTTCCTTGGGTGAATCTGATATCTTTTATTAGACCAACCCAAATGGTTGGAGAATAGTTATTAAGCAAGCTTTCAGGTTCAAAAACCCTTCGTCAGGCTAAGGAAGTTTCAGCAGTTGGTGTGTGCTCTTCCTGGATGTACATACAATATTTCTATATTATACTCAGTCCCATATTTTACACATTCTAGCAGTCTGAACTTTTGACCACAGCTAGAATTTAACACCTATATGACTCAGCACTAAGTCAAGAAGAGCCTTTGCTGCATGTGCTCTAAAACTAGCTGTTCCAACAAGCGATCATTTAAAGTATGAAGGAATCACTCGCTTCTTTACACTTTGTCCGACTTAAAAATCTGCATGCCAATCCAAACATTCTAAAGGCATAGAAGAAACAGGCATTAAATTTTAATAGCAACTTTCATCTTGTACGGTAAATGAGTCAGTGATGCAATTTCTTTCAGCAGACAATATAAAAGATGAAGGCCACTGTTTAAAGTTTTATGCACAGTTAAGACATACCTTCAAAAATCTGAAAGTTAAAAATCTTTTCTGCTCATTCCACATTCAGTGGTATCCGCTCATTTAATCATTAACCCAGCCGAAAACCAACACACAAAGTCACAACATGTCAGAGATTCGTTTGTGAGTGGTAATTGCAATTGAATAACTTCCTGCATTCTTATCTCATCCCCAAAAACCACGCACAGGAATTATTATTGTCAGTAATAAACTCTTACATGAAGCCAATTTAAAAAAAAATGCTAGGCAATATACAGGGATAGATCTCAGACTTTGAATTGTCTGGCGATAGAAAAAAAGAATACAAGTTGGTAAACTAGTTCCATTCTAGCTGCAAACGTATTTCCTTGAGTCACTGAGACCCACTGCATTCCATTAGGGGTGGAGACAATTTTACCCTCAAGGAAGGCAGGCAGCTATTCCACCATCGCCCTGCCCGGAGGGTTGTGTTTGGAGGTGGGTGTGGAGAGGTAGCTTTAGCTTGTGACAATAGCTGTCTTCACTGACATAAGGGTCTGCTGTTGGCTGCTTTCATAAAGCAAGATAACTGACCTGCAATAGTTACCCCTCTGTAAAATCCTACTGGAGACAATGTACAAGGAAACAAGGTCACTTTTTTACCCCCAAGTAGCTAAGCAAGTTCAATACTATACCACTCCCTCCAACAGCTGACCACACAGAAAAATCACACTGCTCTGTCTCCAGTGAATTTTATAGCAGGATAGCTGTGTGTTAGCTACCTGCTATAAAACACACCTTTTTAAGCAGTGAAGACAAAGAGTCCACAGAAGGCCCATCGGGAAAATGTGCTGAAGAGAAGTGCACTGACTTCCTAAACCATTTTCATTTCTGACCAAACACAGTAGTTGAACCCAGATTTCCAGACCTGAAAAGGCTCACTTATCATACTATTTAGGAGAAGTACTGTGATCTCCTCATTACTATGCCATTTTTGTTTTATATAACCATTTACATTATAATGTACATGTATTTCTATGGGCTGCATGGATGGCTAATTCTATGGAACTATAATTCACATTATAATGCCCAAATTGTAGTTGGACACAACTGACATTAAAATAAATGGTTATTCCAGTAGCTCCCGGTGAACTGACCACTAGTTTTCATATATTCAGAGAAATTACCTTCACCTGGCACAAGCTGAGGCAGTAAAAAGAAAAACATGCCCTACCAACTGTTAAGAGGTATTGGTTAGGGAATGATACTTATGTTAAGTCTTCATGATGCAATTGGATGTATTCTTTCATATATTAACATCTATTAAATTTCACTGAATACATATTCAGACAGGATCATTAGGGGACTTCATCGTTAATTCAATCATATGGATTCAGTTGAAAATTAGTCCACTGTTTTAGCCACATACAGTTATGCTGCATTATATGAAATTATTCCTTACCTAAAAATATTCTGAGGTACTCCAAAAAGATTTCCAAAGCTAATAAAGATAACAAAAAACTAGTCATCAATTGAAGGAGAGGTGTAAAAAACAGCTGTGAAAGTCAGATAATATTATACTAGAAGTCAAAAAATTTACAACCAGAGGAGCACACTGAGCAATACTGACCCAGTTAGCTCTGTCTGCAATACTGATCAAACTGTACATTGAAGGAAACAAATAATCCAAAAGTTTTGTGGGGAAAAAAAAGGAACTGCAGTAATCCAGCCAGGAATTAATTAAAAAAAAGCCTGAATTAAGAATGAATCAGCATAAGAAATTATGGATGAATCAGCGTCCTCCTGAGACACCACTGTTTGTGTTTTGCTTGGCTGAAGGATGACAGACAATTTTTTTTCCTACAGAAAATGCTATCTTAGAAATAAAAGCTTGTACATTTTAGCAGTTAGATTCCCATTGAAAGTCCTTAATCAAGCCAGAAAACTCTTCTATAATAATAATTTTCAACTGTATATATACACACATGCACTTTAATAATCTTTTCTCTTCCTGTCCAATCTCCCTCTGTGCCAGTCTTGATTAAGTAACCTGCATGGAATAAAGTAATTCACTCTTAACAAAGCCCTACAATCAGACTGTGATAGACTACATTGCTTCTCTTTAACAATTAGAAGGCTATTCATGGTATTAAACAGGCTCAAAGGGCCATTTTTTTTAAAGAAAATTGCTTGATTTCTTTAACACTCCACCAACCTTTTAGATTACTAGGAATGAGTTTAGAGGAAAAATATTTTGCTTTGTTTTTAAGTGTGTTTGCTGTCTACACTTGACTGCAATTTTGTGTAGTCTGTTCCATTGCTTTCCCTGCCTTGACAGTATTGCACACAACAGAGAAGGAAAACTACATTAAACAAGAATATGTGATAGCAAAACTAAAAGAAATACAAGCTGTCCAGCAAAAGCAAGGGACAGCTGTAGTACATGAAATTGCTTGCCTTTTTTTAGATGACTACATTTGAACTATACTGTGTTCCTTTAATCTGTACCACTGGCTTTTCTCAAAGCAAAAACAGAGAGAGAGAAAGACAGACATGTTATGGGCCTACACTGAGGAAGAGACTATATTTCACTCTAATCATCAGAGCAAAGAAATGACTGCAAAGGAATACTTTAAAGGCACCATCAAAGCTAGAAAACAAAGCAAAATGTGTCCAAGCGACCACTCCAATATATACATTTTAATTAGAAAGAATACATTGTAAACAACTTGCTGGCTTCTTTTAGCAGAAGGCTAACAAGTGAAGCAGAAAAAAACCTAAGGTAAAAAAAAAAGGATCATACCCCTTCTCTGATAGTCTGCTAGCTATCTGATGAAATAACATTACTGGCTATTGATGCAATCTGGCTGTCTAGGAGCAGTGAGCATTCCAGAGGACTCAAAATTGCAGCTCACTTTGATAATCAAGGGCTGCATAATACAGAACAATATAAGGCTTTATCCAGTCCTCCAAACCATTTTTCTCTTACAGTTAAGTCAGCTGCTTCCTTCACTCATGTCCTGGAAAACACAGGTGATAAGGTTCTCTTACAATTGACAAAAAAGGAATGAAAAACAAGACGTTGTCTGCACATAACCAAAATTTCACAATCTCATCTGATTATACATGTAAATATGACATTCAGTGATATTCATTAATATTCAAAGAATCTGGCTAGGGACTCTGGCTTACTGGCTGGTGAATTTTTGCCACTGCCATAGGTCAGGAATGGAATCCAGATTTCTAAATATCTATCCCTCTTTTGTCTCTTTTCTAATAATCCAGCCAAAGAAAATTCCACTCTCTCAGATGAAGCCTCACCAACATTCTTATAAGCTGTTTATTAGCACCAATGATAGTAACAAATATATTAGCTGAAACTGCCTTCACTTCTTTACAATATAAGAAATAAAGCATATTTAGGTTACATCTAGTCAATATGCCTATATTACATTTTTGGGTCATGTGTATTCTCTTATACATTGTAGACCTAAAATTAATTTTAACTTTACTTACTAAAACCCTCACCCAGCCTCTCCCTTCACCCTACTTACCAGTATTTAGCCAATCCAATTTCTCTCCCATTTGGCCCTCCAAACATCCCTTACTGTTATACCCATTGTCCTTTTTCCAGAATATGGGCATTCACCCTAACCCTCAAATGGAAAGTGATGTTTAACCCCACTATCCCTACCTGAGATGTTAACGCCTTCCTGGAAGGTCCCCAGGGGAGTCATGGTACTGTAATATAATTTGTCAGATACTGTTTTCTGAAGGGAGTTGCATAAAGCCCTATTTCAGGCATTTCTTCCAGTCTCTTCCCATGTTACATTATATTTATACCCATCCTCTACCCCCCATAATCTCTTCTAATGGCTCAACATCTATGGTGAACAGAATGGGAGACTTAATGTTCACGTAGTCCTACATGGAAGAAAAGCTGCTGTTCAGTATCTCAGTGTGTGGAGACACGTTAACAACTGAACTGTTCCCAAATGTCATGGGTTAACTGGTTCACAACTGCTGAAGACCAGAAGTATCTACAAGTACAGTGCTCTAGCATTTCAGGAACAAGTCACCTTTTAGGCACTGAAGTGCTGTGGTTCCAACATGATGGGGTGAGAGTGAGCAACCAGCCTAGGCAAGCACCAGGGACTGTGCCTTGCAGCAGGCAAAAGGCAGGAACTGTTTGCACTCACAGTCTGCGGGTCCTAGGAAGTGGGTTACCTGTGGCTGGAGGCATTTTCACTTTTCTTCTTTCCCTTTCCTCCTAAACACAAGGTCAGTAAAGTTCACTAGCCTGCACTTGACCAAACTACAAACACCCTTCTTCAAGCACAGGGAGAGCGATACACTCTCCCTGTGCCTGAAGAAAGTTATTTGTACCCAAAAGCTTGCAAAGAACAATTTTTCCAACTATGTAGTTGGGCTAATAAAAGATATCACATTTACCCAAAGAACCTTGTCTGCCTATGTCCTCAGACCAACACAGCTACAACCAACAACCCTGAACCACAAATCTGTATTTATAATTTGCAGTGGGAGGAAAGTTCAGACTTATATTTCTGGACTTCCAGAGGCTGGTGGAAACATGATGGAGAACCATGGTTACATAGGGAATGAGAACATGGCTGGCCATTAGTAAGATGGCTTTTATTGAGCAATCAGTGCAAGGGAGCTATTTGATTTTTTTTAAAGTTCCAACAAAAGAGGAAAAACAGGGGCAGTTCTGGCCATATTCCAGAGTGGCCAGTTTCAGCAGTGGGGGCTTGAGGTGCAAGGCAGTGTGGGATGCCTGGAGGACCAACCTGGCCCATGTCACATAATGCTTGGTCTCCACACTTAGCATGTACCCAGTTCACAGTGAACTAGTTCAAAAGGCTATCCGATTTCCCAGGAAGCCTTAAATCAGTTTAACCAGCTTATATGCCTGTCAATTCCAGGTTTAAACTACATTTAAACCAATCTAAGCATTACAGGTGTCAATCTCTAGAAAGAGGAGAGCCAGGGGCACTAACCACTGCTAGGTTCTAAGTGACCTAGAAATCTCTCATGATCAGCTGTATAATACATTTCCAACAGACCTAGCAAAAAGGAGGGTGGCAACTTCTCCCCTTAAAAGGAGATGCCAGACCATCAAAGAAGCAGCCAGTGCCATGTCCCAGTCTAAAGTCTGATGAGTGGTCTCACATGTTGAAAGAGGGCAGAGGGTTTGAAGAAATCTCTTCTTCCCAACCACATTGCCAAAGAATGGAAAGTTAATGGTTACTGATAGATATCTAAGACCACAGTCTCTCCCCTATACTAACTCACTAGCTTGAACACAGGTAGCAATCTAGACACGGCAGCACAAAACTTACTGTTGGCTGCAAAATGCATCCAAATTGCTGGGTAAATATAAGGAATATAATCCTATGCTGAGCTTCATTATGGATGCCTACCAGTATAGCAGTGACTGCAGTAAAGGCATAACCTCAGTCCTTTACTTTATGTCAGCATTTTGAAACAAGCAGCTACAACTTTAACTAGGGTCATGAGTCTCACAATAACCCAGACTTGTTCTCAGGGAGCCCAAAAACTATGGGGACCACTACCTTTTGTGACACTGTATCTTCACTTTGTGCACAAAACAATATTAACTCTGTTTTTATGAACAAAGGGGATAAGGAACAAGTTATGTTTACCCGTGCTTTCAAGTGCAAAGTTTGGGGTCCATCTAGTTTACACATTCTTCAGGAGTATCAAAACACAGCAGGCTGACTTCCCTAAAGCGCACAGAGAAAGGGGAGGGAACGAATAGGTATTGTGCTGATTCTAGCTGAAACATGAAAACGAGAATATTTGCTAAATTGCATAAGTACTAGTGCTTTGCCATATAAGAAGAACAATAAATCTGTAATATTTACTGAAGAAAGACAAGCACAGAGTCATACACTGATTAAATTAAGCAGCAATTAACACAGTCTACCACCTGATGACCTCTGCCATACCCAGACGCAACTTAACATGCTAAGTCAGCATTAGCCTCAGTTTAAAAATGTATTTTTTTGTTTTTGTCACTCTGTATCACAATGTTAAGTAACTGCAATTTATTTTTGTTTAAAAAACAGGTCAACCAAAAAATAAAAAGTGAAATACACATCTGGGAGAACAATCACAGTTCATCTACTCAAATGCTATAGCTTGTTGGTCCCATGTTGCCTTCATTTTCGATCCCCAGTTATTTTTTTGAAACCCTCTTTTTAACTTAAGTTTAACATAGGAAGAAACTAAGAAAAGGCAAAGATGTTTGTACAGATTACTGCCATTTTTTAAGTTAAATTAAGGCTCTAAGATAGAGAAGGAAAACATTTTTAGATATATTTCTCTAAAGTCTTGGAAGAAGCATCTAAAGCGTAGCAAAATATATGAAGGGAGGTTTATTTGAAGAGTTCTAGGTAACAGCCACTTCCCACAACCTACATCATCAAAAGCATGATAAACAACATAAAAAGCTTACCTTCAGAAACCAGTCATCTTCTACAAAGATGCATGTTCATGTTTATATAGAAAACATGAATATTCAAACAAACAAACAAACAAACAAACATTTCTTTTTTCTATCCTGACAGTTCCCAGCTGAAGTCTGCCCAGAATCTATAAATACCGATTTGTGGTTCAGGGTTGTTGGCTGTAGATGCGTTAATCTAAGGGCATAGGCAGACAAGGTTCTTTGGGTAAAGGTGATCTCTTTTACTAAACCAACTAAAATAGTTGGAAAAATTGTGCTTTGCAAGCTTTCGGATACCAACACCCTTCTTCAGGCACAGGGAGAGTGTGCCTCTCTCCCTGTACCTGAAGAATGGTGCTGGTATCCGAAAGCTTGCAAAGCACAATTTTTCCAACTATTTAGTTGGTTTAGTAAAAGATATCACCTTTACCCAAAGATTTGTGGTTCATACATTCAGAGCACATATTCATTCTGTAGACTAAATTTCATAGGGAAAATTATAGGCTGTACTGTAAAGCCCTACAGTAAAGAGACAAGTTAGCTTCCAAGTTGCACTGGATTAATGGTGTTCAACCTACATACTCAATATCTAGAAGAGTGTAGGTAGGATCAAGTCCAAAATATCAAGGCATCTCACAGGATTACTAGACTATGCTTATTCATTTTGAGGTATTTGACATCACTGACTTTGATACCACCATGATATCCTTAAAGTTTATTGTGATCGTGCACTAATTTTACACAGGTATAAGTCAACTGATGCTAGTGGACTTGCTCAAAATTTGTGCTGCTGCAAGATCATGACAGTTCTTCACAACTAATAGATGCTTTGCAAAAAGGTTCCCTCAACCACTTCACTTTGTACCTCATCACAATTATTCTGATGAAGAAAGGCTTCTTTGATCTATTTCTGAGCATCAAAATACTATTTAAGACATATAATTAATACTGATGAAACAGAGTTACCTGAGGAGTAACTTCTGACTATGTTAATAAAATAGTCCACTTCTACTGCTTTCAATACCTAGAGTATCTAAAAATGGAATCCACAGCACTAATAGATCGTGAATATAAGATAATTTTTAATCACAGGCCTGAGCTGCCTAAAATACATATTTTAACATGTAATACTGTAATATATTTCGAGCTGTGAAATTTAACTATTTAAAAATATTTTCAGGATTGTCCTATGTTGCCTAGACTCCTTCTTGCTACATATATAGTGCAATTCATGACCAACAGCACTCAAAAAGTGCTTACTACTCTTCTACTATAAATTATTTGGTCTTCCTGGCAAAACTTTCATGCACTACAAAACAAGCATTTCACACAAACTAGGCTGTTTTAAAAAAACAAAAACAAGGCTGGATTGCTATTTCTGACTTTAAAACAAACAACTCCATGTGATAAAACAGTCCGTGTGATACTTACAATTTTTATTTTTTGTTATTATGTACCAGAAGTACCAAATACTGTACTTTATGATGCACCCACTGGAGAACCATCTATGCACAAAGCAAGTGTTGAAAAATACAAGACAAGGATGCAATTTTCAGCAGATATAACGCAAGAGTTGTCACACAACCCTAAATTTAGGAGCAATGAGAAGTAAAATTTAATATTTTGCCATTAGACTAATAAAAAACATAGCAGTGATGAGTTCTGCTAAGGACTCATAGCTGTCCTTCTCACTCCCGGCCAAGATTCCCTTCCCAAAGCAGAAAGGACTGCATCTGCTTCTTGGTTAACATACGGATTGTAAAAATCCTCTATGCTATGCTTCTCCCACGAAGATCACCTGATGTTTGAACTGGCAAAGGCAGAGCAGAACTGCAACATGGCAATAAATGATCCAAGCAGTTATTTTTAGTATATTTTTAAGACAGATTGGATACTTCTTTGTGTTTTAAAAATGGAGAACATGAAGCAGAGAAGCATGAAGTGAATGACAGAAGGTACAGTCAAGCTGTAAAACTTTTACCAAAATAAGGAAGACTAGATGAAACAAGAAAGTGGCACAAAGGCAAACAGAAAAAAAGGCTCAGTTTTGAGTCCATCTGAAACCAGGAGTTAATTCTACACACCTTCCTCCTGATAACCCAGGGGTGGGCAAAGTCTGGCCCATGGGCCAGATTCAGCCCACAACAGACGCCATTTCCCAGGACCCTCTGCCTGTATCACGGCAGCAGCGCAGGGCTGGGGTTTCCATGGAGATCAGCCCAAGAAGCACTGGCAGGGCATGTGGCTGGGCGAGGAGCTGCTTCGGGGCTGGGATTTTGCAGCAGTGACAGCCTGGTCTGGAGCCGGGGCAGAGCCATAGTACTCCCTGCCTGGGCCATGCATGCAGTGGATCTTGGATCTGGCCCAGCTCTGGACCACACGGTCACCACTGCAAAATCCTAGCTCCAGCTCCCCACCAAGCCACACGCTCTGCCAGCACTGCTTAGGCCGGTCTCCATGGAAACCTTGGCCCCGTGCTGTCACGGCCCCAACCCTCCTGGGGCCTCCATGGAAACCGGTTGCGGGGCCGCAGGCAGGGGCTGCTGGGAAATGGAATTGGGCTGCAGCCCAGATGTGCCATCTTGCCCACCCCTGTGATAACCTGTGCATAGTACAGACCCAATTTTCCCCCTTCTCTTGCTTCCTCCATACTCTTTAACCCACCAAACCCTTCACAGAGCTGAAGCAGATGACTCAAGAGGGATTCTTCCATGTTTTCAACACAGATCCTCCTGAATAAGCAATCACAATCTCTGTCGTGCTGCTGAAAGTAACCGATGCCGTCAACTAAACAGCTTGCAATACCAGCCTGAGTGAACTCACTGCAATTATTGGTAAACATATTAACTCCACACAAACATGCATAAAAAAACCAAGGAAACCGTTCTGCCTCTTAAAGGGAAAAGGTATACATGTGCTTCTTTAAGAAACACATCCAAACAACAGTGATTTTCCATTCCCAAAATGCTTGCTTCTTATTATGGCTTCACATGGCTTGCAATTTGACTTCAATACTGTGTCAAACAGTTTACAAAATGAAAATCCCCATGGAACAGATGCCTGTCCCCTAGTTTCAAAGTGTTCTTCTTCATTCTCCCTCAGCACTGAAACTGGATTTAGCCATCATTTCAGGCTTCCTAGCTCCCTTCCCAGATGGATTGGGGCAAATCCAGGATCCTCGAATGCATTAACTAATCGAGCATGAAGTTACAGTTGTCCATATATGCGTACAAAGCACATGCTGCAAAAAAGTACTTTCCACTGAAAATATATTCCCTTCTTGTGAGACCCTTCTGCGACGTCACCAGTACAAAACTCAGCTTTATAGAACTCCTTTCTTACAGTATTATAGAAGTGTGATACTGATAATACAGATCATAGGCCAATGTATCAATAGCGTGCTGAGTAGAAACTCCCTGCTCACACCTTCACTGTTTTGGATCCTGACCACTGATCAAGAAATCAAGGTTACCTTCATGTTCCTCTTTGAAATGAACAACAATCTTCAGTCCATTACTTGCCAAACATCATCCCCTCTAGACATCGCCTTCCCTTCCCAGTGTAGTGTCAGCAAGTAACAGTCTGCAGCTATGAGTAGGATTTAAATTCATGACCTTTTGCCTTCAGTGCAAAGTGGTAGCAAATGAGTCACTCGGGCACGAATGTATATTTGCTTGTACCCCCCATTCTCATCCTGGTATGATACATCCGCAAAAGGCAGATTTTCACTTTCAACACAAAGGCATTAAAGAAACACTGCGGTGGAATACAGAAGTTATCTTAGCGCCACATAAAGAGTATAAAAATGCCTTGTCTTTTCAGTCACTTTATTTAAAAGCAAAAACAGTTGCATCAACCTGAATTTTAAGACGCGATCTGGAATTTGCATTAACTCTGAAAGTCTGATTTATGATTTGTAGTGCCAAAGGAAGTTATAGCACTCCTACTTGATATCACCTAACAGAGATCTTCCTGGAGAGCAGCATTAAGATGTCTGTCTCACAGATCTACCGACAGTCCCACTGACTGGAGTCCAGAGTGTATATATGCTGACGTATATCATACTTTAAATAGCTAAATAAATATTAGTCGGCCACTGGAGCTTTCTTGTATTGGAACATTATTTTTTTTATTAAAGTTGGTTGTGTAGACACCTTTGCCTTCAGAAAAAGCTAAACAACATGGACACGTCTAATACTACTGGAGGGGTTAACTGTGATTTATAGTTTTGAACTTTTTACTGTTGAAAGCACCTTCCATCAAGGAACAGCAGAGCTGTGTATATCTTACAATTCCGGACTCCAGAGGTCAGCTAAGTCAAACCTAAAACTTTAGCTCACTTGATGCGTCATCACCAATGTTATGCTACACATTTACCAATAATGAAGGAACCCTAACAGTGGCTGTACAGAGGAAGACATGGATATCTGTCCAGCCCA
>NW_005843142.1:102851-104096 GCF_000455745.1 Alligator sinensis | reverse complement strand
CAGGAGAGGTACAGCAATCGATCTCTCATTTAAACACCACTAGAGCAAATGAGATTTCTGACATTCACTTCAAAGTGAACAGAAGTGGGGCCTTTAGTGCCTTTGATTTTCAAAAGAAAGAAGAGTTCCATTTGTGACATTTAACAACTCAATAATAGCAACACAATGTTGCTTTTCCCTTTTCCCCCTCTCGCTAAAGTGGTCACAGATCGCCAATAAATCATACTACCATGTGAACAGAGCCTGAAATCAATCTGAAGTGGTTCATCTGCCTCAGTAAGACTAGCACCTCAGCAAAAACTATTCTCTGCTGGAGCGATACCTAAAATGGCCAATTTAAACAAACAAACAAACAAACAAACAAACCCCAAAACATCTTGCATCAATTACACAGATACCAGGAAAGTCACTTTGGTGCCATGGGAAAGGACCTCAGCAAAGAGGAGTTCTGGCACCCTCCATCCCTCCTACGTGACTTGACAGCGTCTCAGAGAGCGCTGAAGAGCTCCCAGAGCACAAGAGCGGGGCCGTTCCTGTGTCCAGAGATCTGCCCTCAGTCAACAAGCCCCATTTTCATGCCACTTTCACATCATCCTTGCTGGCACCTGGTAAAATATGTACTTCTGAGCAAGAGCAAAGGGCTGGGGGGTGAAAGTGGGAAACCCCTCTTGCCCAGTAGTTTTTTCCTTCCCAATTTGGAAGCTCCCTGGGCCTGAACAGCACCAAGCAAGGAGGGAGCGGGTGTCTCAGATGTCTGGTGGAAAGATCATGGAATCCTGTTGCAGCAACTTGAGCGATTCTCTTGCCGGGAAAAGAACTTGGGATTTCTGACACCGGCAAGGACGGGGAGTGATCATCCTCCTGCCCATTCCCCTTGCCTCTGAGTTGCTGGGGTGGGGGCAGGGCTGACAATTTAAAATACAGATATAGATTATACAGATATCAGAGTGGAACAAGGGAGCTGGGGGTAGGGGACGAGGCCTGGAAGGGGCAGGAACCGCAGAGCCAGGATCTGCAGCGCCAGTGGCACGAGCCCCTGAGCTGCATGCCCGGCGATGGGGGAAAGGAAAGTTGTTGGGTGTCAGTGGCAGCGATCCCTCCGTGCCCCAGCGGGAGAGAAGCCGAGGGAGGAGGAGGAGGATCGGGGGGAAGAAGGGCCAGGGCTGGGAAGGGAAGGAGAAGCGGAGCGGCGAGAGCACTCACGTAGCGCTTCAACTTCTTCTCCGGCGGGGACTTTCGGAGCCA
>NW_005843142.1:92850-102468 GCF_000455745.1 Alligator sinensis | reverse complement strand
AAGGGTGTCCCCTGGCCTCCACCTCCCGCCGGCGCTGGCAGGGCGGAGCGCGCCGAAGTTGACAGATCGCCGCCGGGGCTGCGCCCGCCAGAGTTCGACAGATCGAACGTTGCGCTCGCCGGAGTTCGACGGATCGAACGCTGAGACTTTAACGGGGCACCAGAGTGGGGGGATCCCAGGCTCGGAGTCCCGTGCAGGGGCAGGGGGTCGCTCCTTCTTAGCCAATGCGGGAGGGACCTGCGCTGCTATGCAAATGTCCTGCCCCGCCAGCCCCCTCTCTCCTACAGCCCCCATCGGCCCCGGCCGCTGTCAATTCCCCGCACTGTCCCCACCCCTTACCCCTCTCCCTCTTCCCCAGCGATGGCCTCTGTGGCTCACACTCTCCGGCCAAAGCGGAGGAGCCCGAGACTTGCTCTGAAACTCAGCCCAGAGTTTTTCCAAACAAGGGCGAGGGGAGGGGAGGGGAAAGGGCTTGAAGAGGGATCCTGGGATCCGTAGTTCGCAGGACGGTGCGTTGTAGGGCTGCTCTACGGACGGGCTGGCTCAGGAGAACTACAAGGCTAGGTGCAGCGCCGAAGGGAGGTGAAGTTGAAAGAGGCCTGAGAGACGGAGAGAGAAACCCAGGCAAGAGAGTGAGAGTTTCTCTATGAAGAAGTCTCCTGCCTGAATTTTGCCAGCTTGAGAGGAAAAACAACAGATTTTCTAGAAACATGGGTTTTAGGGTGCTTTCATTCTAGAGGCCAAGAATTCAAGGTATCCAGGTTGTAGCCGGATTTATCTAGAGGCAAAAGGAATCAGAACACGTGGTAGAGGTGCTATCTTTTATTAGAACAAGAAATTTAAATTAATTAAAAATATATATTTAAAGATTTTTTGTTGTTGCAAAAATCTAGTTGGTCTAATAAAAGATATCACCTGTACCATGAGTTCTGATTCCTGGCAATTCAAGGAAACTCGTAGCTTTGCTTTGGAAAGCGCAGACCTCACAGCTGAGTGCAGGGCTGTCACACTTTTATAGTTTGAATACAAGGTAGTCAAAAGTATGGGTGAGCTTTGCATGGAAACAAGACAGCGAAGTCCTTCACTGGTAGATTGGGGATGAGAAATAAGCCAAGAAAGCTGAATTAAAGTTGACACAGCAGGAGTGATCCTCCTAACAAAAGCCAGAACTGTAAAAAGTTCAGTGACTTGCTGAGAAAAATTAAGTACCAGGTTTACATCTTCCAAAGAAGTCACTGGGGCTGAGGATTGGTGTGGCTTGTGGTAAGAAAGATGTAACTAAAAGTTGGCACGTGGCAGTTGTAACTAAAACAAGGTGGCAGAGCATCTGAAAGATTTAAAACATCTCACTAAAATAAAACCATACAAACACTTCATTGAAAATAGCAGCTAAAGAGAAAAAATATTTTTAAAAAACCCTCAACCTCTTGAGGGTCTTTCTGCTGCAAGAGCAAGGTTTGGCAGTCCTGCTGTTTTATTCATACATGGCATTTTTAACAATGACTTGTTTTTTAAAAAGCAATATCAATTGGTGAAGTGATTGCTCTGGCCAATATCATCACATTTCTTTTTACTCCCCCAACTCTCCATCTGTTATCTCTTGGCTTATATTAGATAGTGAAGGGAGCCCCTGGCACAACAGGAACTCACAACCAAGGTTCCTGGCCACCATAGTAATAAACAGAATCAATAATAACATGAATAATTAGATTGAGGCAGCTCTATCAGTTGTAAAATGAATAAGGGGTGACTAAACAGGTTTAACTGGTTCTTTTTGGTATACTACTACCAAGGCTTGTATACATGGGGTGGGGGGAGAGAATCACATGCTTTTTAGGTGTCTTAGATGTCATGGACTGCAGTCGTCCTGGTATGCCTCTGCAGTAGGAAATGTTGTGATTCATCGAGGCATATTGCATTTTAAAATTACAAAATACTGTCTATGACATTTCAGCAGTGCCGCAGAAGCAACGGAAATGCTAATGGTGAAACGCTGACCCTGTTGAAATCAACTTGCCTTCAACAGAGCCAGGATGTTCCCTATATCTTTACATCTTTATTGGATATATTCTAAATTGCTTGCTGTTCTCATTTTAAATTGCCAAAGGTCTGCTACAGAGCTCCAACTTTTCCCTCACCTTGATTTGCACTGCAGTGGGACTATCTGAGAGGGCAATGTTAGCAAATGGCACATAATTTTACATAACATTTATACAGAAAAAATTCAATCATAATTTTGGGTTTAAGCTTCAAAACTTTTGAAGGTCAAGATTGCTGCTTTCATTCAATTCATTAAAAGTCGCTCAAGTATCTTAAAATTATGACATAACTTTCTACTCACACTTAATGCAATCTTAACAATATTTAAACTTCCTTAAGCTTAGGCATCAAACAAGACAATTCGGTATCATCATAAGGCCAACACATAAATCCCAAATGTATTTCAGTGAGTTTACTTAGAGGACAGGTAAACTACCTGGGAAGACACAAGAGGATAGTCTTACTAGGGGTGAAATTTATTTATCCCTCTGAATAGAATCAAAATAGTGCCCATGTTTCACCAAACCACACTGAAGCACTAATTTAAGAACAAGATTTTAAATAGCTCCAAACTTCATGGATCAAGCAATTTCTTTGCAGTTGTTTCAATGAAGCAAGTTATTTGCCTCTAAAGTAACCCTGATTTCAAACTGCAACTGCTACTAAAAGCATGATATTTGCATTAATAAACATATACATTTTCTACATTGATTTGCCCTAATATTTCTGACGCAATACATTTTCTTCAAAACAACCATCTAAAAAAGTGCCGTGTGTTCAGTTTTATGTCCATCATAAAATGATTAAATAAAGACGTAGAAGGATATTAGAAAATACTAGAGGTGCACCGATATATTGGTCGCATATCGGATTTGTACCAATAAAAGGAAAATTGACATTATTGGCAATCGGGTTTTTTGCCTGGTGTAGCCAATAATGTCACCTATAAATGCCGCATGCATGTGCACAGCTGCAGCACACACGTGGCCGGGAATGCAGCTTGGCAGTTTGGAGAGCAGCATTTGGCCAGTAATTCTGTGATGGAGAAGAGGCATGGGGTGGTGGGGAGCAGATGGAGGCCCCTATGATGAGGGACGGAATGGGGATGGGGCAGGAGCAGGGGAAAGTGCTGCCTAGCTGGGGCAGGGTGGGATGAGGGACCCACAGGTGGCATGTCCACGGGGTACAGAGGAGGAGGGCGGCTCCCTGCTGGCCTCTTCCCAGTGTGGGAGGGATGGGGGGCTATGATCAGGGCAGGCTGGGTGGCAGCAGCACTGGGAGGGGGGGCTATGGGGTGACTATGGGGAATTTTGGGTGACTGTAGCCAACCTTGTAGCCACCCCTCCCAGCACTGTGACTGCCCCACCACCCCACCCCACCCACACCTAGCACAGCCCCAGCCTAGTGCCCCTGGCCCCAAGCTCACAGCAGGCAGCCCGCCCTTGCCCCATGCACAAATCTGGGGAGCACATGCCCCCCATGTCTCCCCCAGGTGTGTGCGCAGTGGTGGGGAGCTCACCATGGGGACCTCGATCTGCCCCCCATACTCCTTCCCTCCCCCACGCCCCTTCCCCCCCCGCCCCCATACACACACACTTACCGGCCAGACACTGGTCTCCAAGCTGCCAGGCTGAGTATTGGCTATCAGATCAGTATCAACCAATATGGTTGGTTAATAATTGGCTATCGGTATTGGCCAAAAAAATCTTTATCAAGGCACACCTAGAAAATATTTTAAAGTTAATTCAGAGGACAGCGAGAAAATATTCTTATTGCATAATTTACTATGTATGATTGTATGAATACATCTAAACTCTTGACACAAAAGCTATTAACTGGATTATTGTATTCAAGAAAATATAAGTATTAAACCAGAGATTCTCAAACATTTCCATTAGGTAAGTTGCATCTTATTAGAGATACTCTTCCTTCTCACTTCCCCAAGAAGACAAGCCCCTACATGCACGTAAAATAGGCCTTCATACCCTTAAGTTAACATTGAGTTTTACAAAGATTTACAGTATATAAAACTTGTCTAATTTCAACAAGAGGAAAAAACTTGAATTTTTAATTAGCTGTCATTCCACAACTAGTTGTGCTTTGAAAATGTAAACAATTTAAAAAAATCCCTTAACATATGGCCTGCCCTTTGAAACCTAAAATCAAGATACAGAATGTTCTCACAAGGTTATCATTCAGCCATTGGGTCACAGTCATTGTTTCAAATAACTAGTGTAACCATTAACATATGTATATGATCAGTGGTACATGGCCAGTGAGAATTTAGGCTTAAGCTACTTAAGCTACAGTTTAGGGCCTCACAATATAAGGGGCCTCTAAATAAGAAAAAAAAACCTGGACATTTTCATTCTAATATGACTAAAATATACATATATATGTCTCTACAGTTATTCATATTGAGTTCATAAATTTGTGCAGAAATAACAATAATTCATCTTAAAATTTCATGAAAATTCATTTTTGTGGATTTTGTGGTTTATTTTTATCATACGTGTCCTCTTAAAATGGGCATAGTTTAGGGCCTCAGCATGTCATAATCCAGCACTGCACATGGCCACCTTCTTTGCTTACTTTGTCCTTGCAAGTTATTAGAGTATTACAGTATACCTGGCTTTTGTTAGGAGGATCACTTCTGTTGTGTTAACTTTAATACTGGTTTCTTGGTTTATCACCATTGGTGAGAACAGAAAGGTAAGAGAAAAAAAAAGTTTGACTGATTGTGTTTCTGTGCAAAGTCTTTAAAGGAAGGAGGGTTTTCCTTGTTTTGGCCATGGCATTGGTGATATCCCCATTGGGATAGGCTTTATTGGGACTGTTTAATTTATCTGACTCCAGCTGGGCTTTGTGAGAGCTGGGCTGTGCGGGACCTTCCCTGCCTGGTCCCACCCCCAGGTGTTGTCCCCAGTCTGGGAGTCAGCACAGAGTGGGTAAGACACCTGCTGCTGCCACTGTCCCTGGCTGAGCTCAGTTCATTGTGCAGCCACTCCCTGCAGCCAGTGCTGGAGCAAAGCATGACCAGTTGTAACAACAGCAGGGTGGCAGGGTCTGCCCTTCCTGTGCCCAGAGGCATAAGTGGAGAGAGGGAGGGATGGACTAGGAGCAGCAGGGTGGTGGTAATAGGGGGAAGGGAGAGGTTGCAAAGTAGGGGAAAGGGAGGGATTCTTAGCTGATTCAGGGACTTAAAAAACCCCATCCTCACTTGTTGTTCCTATGATGTGATCTACCTGTCCTTTGGGGGAGGAGGCTGAGAGGCAGGGTATAGCCACCCCTCCAATGCCAGTCACTGCTCCAGCTGTACCTTCTTTAAAAATCCTGAATCTGCCTATGGCACTGGATAACAATAAAACCACCTAAGTGAGTTAAGACAGAATTTCCATTAATTGATGATTTTGCTAAAGTAATTTATAATCTTGGCATTCAGCTGTATCCATCACAGTTTATAGATTCTCAGGGAGCTGTGCAAACCACTAGCTCATTTTATTTTGTGCTGAAATATCACAATGATAGATGCAATATATAAACCTGACTAGAATAGAATATGTGATTGCCTAACCAGCAACTATCCTTTGACATAGATGTAACGATCACATGACTATCATGTTTTTTGTCACCTTCCAGCTAATTGAGTGTACTGTGTTTACATTTGGAGCTGTACTGACAGTTGAATAGTCTCAGTTGGTGCAGTCTTCTTAAATGGGGTAGACTATTACGAGCACAAAACAGGATATTCCAGTTTTTCCACTGACTTTCTGTTCCTTTGCGAGTGCAATCGAAGTTATGTTAAGAATGTTCTCCTAAATTTGGGCCAGAATACATGCATGTGTAACCATATAAATTAGATCAAACCTAAATCCAAGGACAGTTTATCCAGTCTTTCAGGTCTTTTTTTTTCCAGGGGAACTGGAAGATGCTGAGCCAAAGGGGAGATAAAGTTCACAAAGGGTTTATTTCTTATTTTTTCAGTTCATCCTTTATACAAATGACTTAGCAATCTGTCTGTTGCATAACAGGACATTCCTCACCACAGATCTTGAGGTCAGCATTTATGCTATCATGTGAGATGCTGTGTCTCTTTACAGCTTCATATTGCAAGCAGTAAAGTTCTTCATTCTGAACTTTAAAGCATTTGTATGTTTTATTTATATTTAAAAACCAGTCAGTAAGGAATGTTAAAAAAAGCTTGCAAATTATACCACATTTACCCAAATCCAAGATGTCTTTGAACTTAAGACGACTCCCCGATAATTAGATTCTAGACATGGAAAATTCATAAATTTGTTATAGTTTTCCATGCCTAGAATCTAATTTTGGAGGGTCACCTTAAAGCCATCCTCCCCTGTTGCTGTAGTGGGGAAAGTAATGGGTAGGCAGGCATCATGGGGAGTCAAGTGGCTTGACTTCTGCTCCTTGCCACCTGTTCCCCCACCACACTACTCACCCCCATGGCTTCCTGCCCCCAGTGCCTGTTTGTCCCAGTGCCTGCTGCCTCCCAGGTGCCAGCAGCCCTTGCCACCTATCTCCACACCACTTGCCTCCCCTTTTGCCTGCTCCCAAGTGTATGCACCCCCTGGCACCCACCCTCTCTTGCACCCCCTGCTTTTTGCCTCCCTCCCTCCTGCCCCACTGCTGCCTGCACCCCCTGCTTGCCCCTCCACCAGTTCCCTGTTGCCTGCACCCCCAAAACTGCCTCTGCCCCCAAACCACTGCCACTTACTTTCTGCTCACAGCTCCAACTCGAGCTGGAGCCTGCTCTGGCCTGGGGCACGAAACACAGAGCACACTCTCTCTTCAGCCCCAGCCTGGGCAACCAGCACCTGTTGTAAGGGCAACAACTCCAGTCCTGGTCCTGGATCAGGGGCCAGAACTGTTGCTGCTGCTGCTGCATAACCAGGCTACCCTCAGGCAGCAGGTGCTCCGTGCTCTCTGGCCCAGGCTGGAGCAGGGTCCCAACTGGAGCTGCAAGCAGGTGAGTGGCAGTGGGGGGAAAGCAACAGAGATGGCAGGGAGGTGGCTACAAGGAGCAAAGGTGGTGGGGGAGCAAAGGCTGTGGCTCTGCTCTGATCCAGGGCTTAGGGTCAGAATGGGAGCTGCAACCCCTGTCCCTCCCTCTGCTTGTACTTGAATCTAAGACACACTTTCTCCCCACCTTGACTGATGGGGAGAAACCTCACCTTGAATTCAAGTAAATACAATATTAAAACCATGTTTTGCATGTCAAACAATATCCAAATATTGTTTAGGTAATTATTTATATGTTTGTAATAAACCAATGCAAATACTTTGTTTTAAGCGTGACAAGAAAAGAAAAAAAAGAAAACTGAAAAGCACTAGAAGTATATTTGTTCTTACCTCAGATATATTTTTCCTTCAAACTGGAAAATCCTCCTCCAATTAACTTTAGGTAGCTGTCTAAAAGTTCCTTGAGTTAACTTTTGGAGGACTTAACCTAGATTTTTCACATACCAAATATTTAAAATCATCTGACAAAGAGGATGAACAAAGAATAATACAAAACAGACTTTTAAATGAGACATGACTTCATGCTCAAGGACTTCAGGGTTATTTACTGGTTATTCATTTACATGTTGTCCTTTTATCTAATTCATTTTACTGTGTTGGATTGGTGTTTGGGGCAAATAAAAAAATTACATTGTAGCACTTAGACAAAACAGGTACACTTTTATTTTCAGCATTGATGAAATATGTCAAGGTTTTCTTTGTGATTTTTATAGGAAACACTCCTTCCAGTGGTGGAGTGGAAATGAACAGGTAAATACTTGTTCTCTGATTTTTGCCAAGAGAATCTGGTTTATAGTCTCATTTCACAAAAGGGAATTCCCCTTTGTTTCCCAACAGATCACCGAAGAAGAAGAAATAAGTTGGTTGGATAGCCATGCAGAAACTCCCTCAGGTCTATACATTTCAGATATAAATCAGCAGGCTTCTCCCCCTTCCCCAAACAGAACTGTATACCTGTTTAAATCTAGCAGATGTGGCTAAGGTGTTTTTTTTTCTTTTCTTTTTTACATTGTAGACATTTATAAATATAACACAGTGGAAACTGTAATCCAAACAATGGTGAAATACATTCTGGAATGTTGATTTGGCCACATGACTCAAATTAAAATTAGTATAGAGATCTTGTATGTGAGCTCGTGTCCTAGTCGTGGTGAAATGCACTGTCATATAAATGATCAGTATCTAGAGTTCTGTGCTTGGTCAAAGTAATATGTTCGGAGAGAGAGAAAGAGAGCACTTTATTGCTCTTTAGAGACACCAGCTGGCAAGTGAATGGAGCAGTCTGAAGAGAAACAAGTGTAGACCCAAGAGAAGTTATTGCAGGATAATGCACTGGGCAAGGAGTAAAAAGGACAAGCAGTAGCACACAGTTTGACATCTTTTCCAGTATGAAAAGCCAAATAAATTTAAGAGAGGATTGGTCACACAGGCTTTTCAGATAATACAGTCATTTTGATAACTGAGATTACAATGTAATTTTATTAACCTATTTTGCCAACTAGGATTTTTTTTGTATTTCTTTTTCTACCTCATAAGCCCCCAAGCTTTAGTTATAGTTTTTAAAGGGTATTTTGAAATAAAAGCATGAAAAAAATTCTTAAAATGCCTAAAGCAAAACAGAAAGGTGTTTGAATGCTAGGATGGGACATGTGCTTAGTTGAGATTTCTGTCCCTGGCTAATAGATTCCTCCAGAAAACAGAGTACCAAATCACCATCAAGAAGGCTGGGTTGGGGGCATAGGAAGGGATCCCCTGCCTCACCTCACGGGCCTGGCCCAGCTCTCTCCAATACCCCATCTGGGGTAGCTGGGGGGGGGTCCAAAGTGAGGGGACTCTGCGCCCATCCTGCAGCTCCAGCCAGGCAAAAGCCCACCAGGCAGCTGCCTGCTGCTCCCACACTAACAGCCAGCACAAGCACCAGCCCAGCCCCACAAAGGGGCTAAAAATTAAGCCTCAAGGGAACACAAATTCCTTAAGGTGCTCTTTATTATAGCACCCTCAGCTGATAGCTGATTTATTGAGGTTTAATTTTCCATGCAATCAACCATTTTAAAAGCACTCTGCAGCCATGTACATGTGTTATATCACAGCTGTAGAGCACTTTCAACAGCTCCATCACATGAAAAACGTAACTGGTATAAGCGCTCCAAGCGCAATCCTAGTCCATGCAATGCAAGCTCCTGAAAAAATGTTAATGTACCAACCTTTGTAACGCATCATTGTCTGAGCCATTGGCTAAGTCACAAAAAAGAACAAGCAAAAGGAGGAACCCTCAATTTTTTTTCATTAAATGCTTTTCAGAGACTTGAGCAGAATAGAGACACCATCTATATCCAATTTGATGCTAACAGGTAGAATGGGATCTAGTCCATTCTCTCCAGAAAACCATGTTGATTTCCCTTTTATCCATGTGGAACTAGCTACTGGTGTCACACCTACTAATAATATAAGGATGTTTCCAGCAAAATCTTTTACTAAAAATGTTTCTGGGCAATGTTTGTGGGTTTGCTGTCAAAAACTATCATCCCCATTCTTCAG
>NW_005843142.1:69672-92819 GCF_000455745.1 Alligator sinensis | reverse complement strand
CAGGAATATGAAGTCTAATGAATTTCCAAATTAGATGGAAATTAGATTAAAGCACATTAAACTAAAGCCCCACAGAGCCATTCTAAGCTTGAACAAGCAAGGGAGATACAACCTAGCTATAGTTGTTTTATACAGTTTATCAGTGTGGTTTGTGACTTTCAAAGCAGCCTAGCAGATGCTAGGCACATCTTCCCTTAAAATGTCTGCTTTTGAAAACTCCTCCAGGGAATTTAAGTGTTGTGAAAAATGTAAAAGTCTCAAAATACGGAGCAAGAAAGTGTGTTTCTCTCTCTCCATTTCTGAGAATAGCATGAATTTCTATTCTTTTATTTCATTTAATTTGAAGTGCATCAGTAAACCTTTAAAAAAAGTTCAGGTTAATATTAACATTGCTTTGAACTCTATCAGTCTTGGCGTATATATGTACTAGATACAAGATGCCAAGAACAGGAATAAACTGGGAATTTTCAACTTGGTTAAGGCTGTCAGAGGTGCCAGCTCGTATGCCTTTGAACTGTAGGTTCCAAATGCCCCCCTGTTTCTCAGATCAAGAAAAGCAAATTAAAACTGACAGTGTGCAAGGAATGCTGAGCCACTGACCAGAGAAGAGAGAACACCAAAGTGGTCATCAGCTGTTAGAGTGAAGAATGCATAGGTTCATAGACAAAATATAGATATCATAGAAGGGACCGCAGTAGATCGTTGAGTCCGACCCCCTGCCCTGAGCAGGAAAGAGCACTGGTGTCAGATGACCCCAGCCAGGTGTTTGTTGAGTCTCCTCTTAAAGACCCCCAAGGTAGGGGAAAGCACCACTTCCCTTGGAAGCCCATTCCAGACTATGGTAACTCTGTAAATAAATTCTTTCTAATATACCTAGTCTAAATCTACTCTGTCAGTTTGTGGCCGTTGTTTCTAGTTACTCCAAGGGGTACCCTGGTAAACAGAGCATCTCCTATTTCTTGCCCCACCCTGACGAATTTGTAGATGGCCACCAGATCCCCCCTCAGCCTTCTCTTACAGAGGCTGAAGAGATCCAGGTCTCTCAATCTCTCTTCGTAGGGCCTTTCCTGCAGGCCCCTAACCATATGAGTGGCCCTCCTTGGAACCCTCTCAAGGTTGTCCACATCCCTCTTGAAGTGTGGTGTCCAAAACTGGATGCAGTACTCCAGCTACGGCCTTAGCAGTGACACAGAGGGGAAGTATCACCTCCTTAGACCTGTTCATGATGCACCTGTTAATGCATTGAGTGCGGTTAGCTCTATTGATCACTTTTTCACATTGTTAACTCATGTTCATCGTTGTGTCACCTATGACCCCAAGATCTCTTTCTGCTGCTGTGCTGCTTACAAAGTCATTTCCCAATCTGTAGGTGTGCTGGTGATTCCTTCTCCCCAGATGCAGTACTCTGCACTTACCCTTGTTAAACTGCATCCTATTTTGTTCTGCCTACTTTTCCAGCCTGTCCAAATCTGCCTGAATCTGTTCCCTGCCCTCCAGTGTCTGCCTTGCCCTGTAATTTGCTGTTATCTGCAAATCTGGACAGTGTGCTCACCACACCCTTGTCCAAATCACTGATGAAGATGTTGAACAGCACTGGCCTGAGGACTGAGCCTTGGGGGACACCACTGCCCATATCTTTCCAGGTCAAGACTAACTTGTCCACCACCACTCTGTGGGTGAGTCCCGTTAGCCAATTCACCACCCACCTGACCATGTAATCATCTAAGTCACAGTCGCTTATTTTTTTTATGAGAATGGGATGTGACACTGTGTCAGAGGCTTTTTTAAAATCCAAGTATATGACATCCACCTCCACTCCTGCATCTAAACAGTTTGTGACCTGGTTGTAAAAAGAAATGTAACCCTGGGCGCGACACTACATGCACCCTCACCTGAATAATGGGATCCTGGGGTACCCAGTAGCCCTGCCCAGCCCCCCTGGGAAGCTGCTGCAATGCCCCCCGAGCGAAGAGCCTCCCCTTACAATCAAGCACCCTTTCAGACAGTTCTCAAACTATTTACAAGATTTAATTATTTACATCATAACAAAAAATCATTAAATAAGCACATGGATATACTGTCTAATAAACCCTCAAGGACTTATTTACACAGCCTCTCACTTGCACACGGTGTACTGGGGATCCCGTGTGCACTGCCCCTGGCAGGGTATCTCAGGGAGCGGGACTGTCTGTGTCCCTGCACGTGGTATGTGCACACTCCCTGGCACTGGTGTCCGATTCCGTGCTCCTGGGGTCTCTGCGCAGCAAGCAGCAGCTCCTCTGCAGTTCCTGCAAGACAGCCTTCCCCTGCCTTTGCCCCCTTCCCTCAGGCATACATATACCACACCCCTCCCAGCACCAGCAAGCTGCCTTAAGTATTCAGTTAGATATAATTTGCAAAAGCTAGATATACCATAAAAAAAGACTACACCAGCCTGTCTCTCAGCCCCCCCCCAGGAAAAACTGCTCCCCCTTTTATCCAAGCCTCTCAGCCAATCCCGGCTCAGGGCTCTTCCCAGGCTTTTGCTAAGGGCTCTCTTTCAAACTTTGCGGGGGTTACATCACCCCTCCCACTTCCAACAGGGCTGCTCCCAAACAGCTTCACTCGCCCTCAGAGCCTACAGTGTCCCCTCGGGGACAAACTCCGTCTCTGCCAGGGTGCCCTTCCCATTCTGTTCAGGTGGGTCCGTTTTTTAAGGGCTGCTACAGAAACAAGGTTTGTCAGGCAGGATCTACCTGCTATGAATCCATGCTGGTTGCCCTTCAGCATTATTTTTCCTCCTGGACTCCCACAAATGTAGTCCCTGATCATTTTTTCAAAGCTTTTCCCAAGGATAGAGGTGTGATTTACCGGTCTATAGTTACCCAGATCCTCCTTCCTCCCCTTTTAGAAAATAGGGACCACAGTGACCCTTTTCCAGTCCTCTCGGACCTGTCCTGAACGCTATGAGTGCTCAAACAGTCTTGCCATGGTTCTGCCAGGTTCTGCTATGACACTGGCTAATTCTCTCAGCACCCTGAGATGAAGATCCATTGGGCCTGCTGGCTTGAACACCTTTGTTGTCCTTAAGTCTTGTTGCTAGCCTGAGTTCCATTGCTGCCTTGGCTCTTCTAACTGACTCCCTGCAAGTGGAAGCCAAGTAGGTATATTCCTCCTTGATGGCTACCCCCTGCTTCCACAGTCTGTATGCCTCTTTTTTCATCCCTAGACCTTCCTGGATTTCCCTGTTCAGCCAAGAGGGTTTCTTGGCTCCCTTGCCCCCTTTTATGTGCAATGGGATTGTCTCCTTCTGTGCCCGAAGAATTGTTCCCTTGAGGAATTACCACCCTTCCTGGACCCCCAATCTCACCAAGGCTCTTGGCCTTGAGTACCTCACTTACTAACCTCTTGAGCTCATTGAAGTTAGCCTTTGTGAAGTCTAGCACTTCTGCCCTACTGGTTATTTTTCCCACCTTATGACGGATAGTGAATTCCAACAATTGGTGGTCACTATCTCCTAGATAGCCCTGTATCTGCAGATCCCTCACCAGGTCATCCCTTGTAGCAAACACCAAATCAAATAAGGCATTTCCCCAAGTGGAACCATATACTTCCTGCGTTAGGTGAAGGTCCTGTATGCAGGTTAAGAACCTATGTGAACAGTCGGATCTAGCTGACTGCTCTTTCCAGCAGATGTCAGGGTAGTTAAGGTCACTCATGATAACCATGTCCCTTGAGTGTACTGCCTCTGAGAGCTGCCTTGAGATTTCCAGGTCTAGCTTATCCCCCTGGTGTGGCGGTCTGTAACAGACTCCCACTACCAAGTCCCTTTCACCCTGATCCCTTGTATTCTGACCCACAGTACCTCATTTGGCCCCTCTTCTGACCCCATCTTACTGCGGATGTGTATTGCTCCTTAACATAGAGAGCAATGCCCCCTTCCTCCCTCCCTTTTCCCACTCTGTCACATCTATACAGCCTGTAGCCCGCAATGCCTACTGCCCAATCTTGGGTAGGGTCCCACCAGGTTTCAGTTAATCCAACCATGTCAAAGTCTTTGTTTGCAAACAGGAGCATGAGTTCCTCCTGTTTGTTCCCCATACTCCTAGCATTAATATAGAGTCACTTAAGCCCCCTGATGGGTGCCCTTGGTAACCCCCTGTCCTTGTGTCTATTGGGCCCCGCAGTACTTACTTGGATTTTTCCAGTGCGTGGCTCGTGGGTCATTGTTTCTGGGTTCTCTCTGTCTTCTGCATCCCCATCCTCTGGCAAACCTAGTTTAAAGCTCTGTGTATGAGATCAGCCAACCTGTAAGAGAACAGACTCTTACCTTTCAAAGAGAGATGGAGACCAGCACATCCCAGCATGCCTCTTTCATGGAACTACAAAACATGGTTGAAGAAGTCGAAACCTGCATGGTGGCATGAACTCTAGCACCGCAAGTTGACTTCCCTAATACAGCTGTCTCGAGGCTGACCACGACTAGTTCCCCTTAAGATAACTTAAGAGGAAATATACAACTGGAATGTAATGGAGTTAAATGTTATGCATTTAATGATTTGTTATACCAACTCCAAGAGAAAGCAAAAGTGTATTGCAGTGAAAGACAGTATCATGGAAAAGGGCTTAAAGATTTCCTGTATCCCACAATTTAAAAATTTTCCCTGGAAAGAATAGTCTAATGTAACAAGTCACCCTAATGATCAGTTTGATTATTTAGAGGTATGTTCTGCCTCTGTGCTCTTAAATCTCTGTTGCTCTGGAAAACTATTAAAGTTCTCCGTGGTCACAAAATACACATGAACTTGTGGCAGAGTGGTAGGAAAGAGAAATCCCCAAAGAAGAGGTGGCAAACATAAACTTGTTGGTACTGGGTGCATCTACATGTGCAATTACAGCATATGAATAAACTGCAGCATATGAATAAACTGCAATTTATTGCTCCCAGGAAGCTCCCAGGCACACCATTTACACATGCACCCGGGCTACAGCACACTGAGCAAGGGAAGAGTAGCCCCAGCTGGGAGGGGGCCCCAGGGGTCAGCCTGCCAGCCCAGGACTGCTACAATCCAGCTCAGTGTGCTGCAGAGGGGCTGGCTGGGACACATTTGCTTTAGTGCAGAGCTAGCCAGCAGGCAGTCCCTGCACTGAAGCACCTTTGTGCCCTAACCAGTAGGGGTATACAAAGCAGGAAGTATTTGATTTGGATTTGGATTCAGCCCAATTCGGGGGACAGTGATTTGATTCATTGATTTGGATCGCTGTCCCAATTCGATTCAGCTGAATCTCAAGATTCGATTCTGATTTGGAGAATCAGTGATTCGGCCATAGACACAGCTTTATGTTTTTTCTACATACCTCGAGGTACCAGGCATGGCTCGTGGAGGCTGAGATGGTGGGGCGGATGGAGCATCCCACAGGAGTGCCAGGGGGGGCATGTGCTCAGTGGTGGACCTGGAAATGGACTGGAAGTAGTTCTGGTCTACTTCTGGGTCCACCGCCAAGCGCACGGGGACTCTCCCCACAGCTCTCCTCCGGCTTGGCAATCGGCTGCAGGGGGGACCCCGGGTGCCCCCCCAGACCCAGGAGGCACCAGTTACCAAGCCGGGGAGTGTGGGTGGGGTCCCCCGCATGCTCTGTGGTGGACCTGGAAGTGGAGCAGAACTGCTTCTGGTCCACTTCCAGGTCTGCCACCAAGCACACTGTGGACCCCTCCCATGCTCCTATGAGATGCTCCATCTGCCCCACCATTTCAGCGTTCACAAGCTGCCTAGTACCTTGAGGTATGTAGAAAAAACATATAAAGCTGTATCTATGTCTGAATCATTGAATCTCTCCAAATCAAACTGAAGGCTTCTGATTCGATTTGGAAAGATTAATGGATCTCCTGATTCAGTTCAGATTCGGAGATTTGGCTGCAGATTCAGGCTAAATCTCTGCCGAATGGAATCAGCGACCGAAGCTCCACAGAGCCCTACAAACCAGATGGCTCAGTGTGTATATGTGCACTGCTGCACACAGAAGACTACCCAGCAGAGTAGGACTTGTATTTACAAGTCCTACCCTGCCGCCAAGTTTATTAGTTTTGTGCACCCTAATAGGGGCACGTGTAAATGCTGAGATTTTTACTGTGCAGTTAATTAGTTAATTGCACAGTAAATATCTCACGTAGATGTGTCTAGTGACACATCCATTACAGCTGAAGAGCCTAATAAAGTTCATTGAGGTGGAGTACAGAGCTTTTTCTTCTCTTCCTTCACCACATCATAGTGTTCCTGTTGCCACAAGCAGCAATTTCTGGTGACTGAAGAGCAATTGTGATTACCTCTTGTCATCCTGTGCCATGCACAAATATTTCTTCAATCAAAGTTAAAGAAAAAGTCAGGTACAGGCAGCCCTCGACTTAGGACTTTTTGATTTATGACCTTTGTAACTTGACACCATGTTTCAAGGGTCCGATGCAGGTTTCAACTTTACGACGCTCGATACAGCTGCATCCAGATGATAAGTCTGGAAGGGAAGTGGGGGAGGGAAGGGGCATGGGGGGGTCAAATCAATGCCCCCGCAGCAAAGGAGAGATTGGGGCTGGGACAGGGGCTGAAGCAAACGCTGTCCAGCTGGGGCAGGGGTGGCATGGGACTAAGGTGCAGCGCATCCAAGGAGCAAGGGGGGGGCATGGCGACTCCCACCACTGTGCACCACTGGATCAGGAGCTGCTCATCCAGTGGCTCCCACCGCTGCTCCCACTGTTTGTCTGGGAGGGCATGGGGGGGAGGGGCCTGTGCCCCCCCTGGATCAGCATGAGACAGGCGGGGCTGGGGCTGCACTGTGCTGCGCTCCAGGTGGGTGCGGTAGCACTGGGAGCAGGGACTATGCCTTGCCAGTGCTCGCCCAGCCGGGGCAGGGTGGGCATGGGATGGAACTGCTGCTCTACCTCTGGACAAGTGTCATGCAGTGGCGGGAGCTGCCTCCCCCATGTACCTCAGATGAAATGTGCCTTTGTCCTGTGCCCCCCTACCCCACCCCGGCTGGGCAAGTGGTGGGATGAATGTGGGGGAGGCGTGTGCCCCCAGATCAGGGCAGGGTTGGCAGTGGACGCTATGGGGGAGCTACCCAAAAATATGTTATATCCCCACCCCATAGCCCCTGCTGCCCACCCAGAGTGCAATGCGGTGCAGCCCTGGACTCGCCCACCCTGCGCAGATCTGGGGGCATCCCCCTATACCCTGCCGGATGAGTGGCCTGAGCAGTAGCAGGAGCCACTGGATGAGCAGCTCCTGAACCAGTGGTGTGCAGCAGCAGGAGCCCCCCTCCGTGCTTCCTGGGCGAGTTCTATCTTTGTTCTGCAGCCCACTGCCCCAGTTGGGCAGCAGTTGCCCCAGCCCCTGTCCCAGCACCAGCCTCAATCCGTCCTTTGCTGTGGGGATGTTGATTTTCCCCCTCCATGCCCCTTCCATCCCACCTCCCCTTCCACCACAACAGACTTGCCAGCTGGACACAGCTGTATTGAGCATTGTAAAGGAACCAATCACCCATTTATAACATTGTTTCTATGGGAAAATTGGTTCCGAGTTATGACATTTTGACTTAAGGCATGGTTTTCAGGAACCAATTGCGTCGTAAGTCTGAGGACTGCCTGTATCCTTAAATTTCAGGAATCCAAATATACTGTTTTTCCTGTGGTTAAGAGAAGCATTTAAAATATCAAAAAATCCTTAAGCCTACTTCCCTCCAAAGAGTTCTTCACTAGATTCTTGTACATTAAAGAACCCTTCACCTCGTAAAGGTTTGGTCATCCAACAAGGTCAGTTTATAATGTATAAAATTCAGGTGTGCAGATCAAATATAGAATATTGACTATGTGAATAAATAATCATAGCCATCCATAGGTTAAAATTTGTTTGAACAAAATATTTTTCAAATTATTCTAAACAACAAAGAAATAAATGGAGCTAAGTGCAGACATTGGGGCAAGGGTTTAGTGGGAGGTTAATTGGGTTCAAAATGGCTTCCTGATCTAAGGTAAATCTGGATGGGGGGCTAGCAGGGGACTAGTGTGGGGAGCAAACAAGCTTTCCGGGAGGGGAAATCAGGGGTCCATGGGGGGGGCAAGTGGCATCTGTGGAAGTGATCAGTGAGATTGGGGATGTAGGCAGTGTCCATGGATGGTTGTGGAGGGTAAGCATGATCCACAGGAGGGATTGTGGGGCAGGTGGGGTCCATGGGGGGTTGCTGAGGTCTGGAAAAATTTGGTAGACTTGGGGGCCTCACAGGGTCTGCGGGGGAATTTGGGATGGCAGTGCTATTTTTAGTCCCCCTATCCCTCCTGGCAAACCTACACTCCCATCTCTCCTGCCTTCTCCCACCCCCACTGGGACTTACTTGCTCAGCTCCCAGCAATACCAAATGCTGATTCAACCAGCAGCACCTGGAGCAGCATGCAGGATAGGGGAGTTGAGGGGGACTAACTGGTCTGTGGGGAAGGTGAGGAGCTGAGGAGCTAAAAACAACCTGCTGGGTGGAGGTGGGGCAGGGAGGAACAATGCAGCCCCAGGGCTGAGGCCTGCAGCTGGGCTTTCCCAGCCCCAGGGCTGTGCAGGTAATGGTACAGAAGTTCCATGCCCCACTCTAAACCAGAGTGAGTCTGATACTACATAGATCCAGGTCTTAGACTGCATTCCACAATTTTTAGACTGGTCTGTATGCATGGAACGTCTGTACAGTCAGTGCCATAGCAAGAGGGGGGCAAGCGGGCCCCACTCTGGACACCAAAGTGAAGGGGCGTGGGATTGAGCTGCAAGCAGCTTTTCTGGAGAGGGGCGTGGGGGATGGGGGAAAGGCGGCTCCTGCTACTGTGTGCACTCGCAGGCAAGCATGGGGGTGTCCCCCGGATCTGTGTGCAGGGCGAGGGTGGGCTGCTCCTGCTGCAGGCTTTGCCCTGGGCACCAAAACTTCATTTCTATGGCACTGTGTAGAGTTACAGGTTTAGATTGATGATCACTGAGAGTGGGTCTGAGTGTAAGGTCCACAATGTGGTAAACTAAGTTACGTCAGGTGGCCATTCTGAACCTGATTTAACCTCCCCCTAACTTCCCGTGAATGTCTGTACCTAGCCTAAAAGTCCTAATCTGTTCATAATTTGTGAACAGATAAAAGAGCTAAGTTTGGCAAATAAACAGTTTCTACAGATTTATTTATTCAGTTCTACCATTTATTCAACCATTATTCCTGTCCATGAAGGATTTAATTTCACCATTTGTTCTGAGATGTAAGATCTGCACTTAGTTGAATTTTATACTTACTTACTGGGGGCATATACACCAGATGCTTACTGTGGAGTTGCCTAATTAGCTTTGCAGTAAAGCATTACCATCTACATGAATACTACTATTAGGCCGGAGTAAACTTATTCACTCTGCTATAAGATGGTACTGCCCAACACAAGTACTATTCTACGTCAGAGTTATTTACTCTGCCATAACACGTGTGGACAGTGACCAGGGCTGGCTGGGCCATGAGGGTGCTACAGTGTGGTGGCTGCCTGCCGGCTAACCCCGCACTGTAGCACCCTCTTGCTCCAGGCAAACCATCCAAAGCACACTGAGCCATGGGGGAGCAGCTCTGGGCTTGCAATGTTACCCCCTGAGACCCCTGTGCCACCACCCCAGCTCAATGTGCTGCAGCCTCGAGCGCATGTGTAAATGCTGCACCCGGAAACAATAAACTCCAGTATGAACTTCGCCGGAGTTTATTACATTACATTAATACCACATGTAGATGCGCCTACTGTGTACTTTTACCTATAGCTGTCTATGGTAAGGCTTGTTACATATTCGTGCATAGCTTAGATATGCTAATGATGGAATTTGTATTGTTTTTTATTTTATGCCCTTCATGCACTAGAAAAAAACCTCCTAGATAAGAGGCAAAAGAGAATATAACTTTAGTAGGGATCCATAACTATCCAGAAAAGTGTATGTATTGTACCCACAAATAGTTGTGTTGTATATGTAAGTTATGTTCAGTGTAACATTCAGGTGTAGTTAATGCATATCCCACAGTGACATGAACTCACAGGGTTTTCTCATTCTTAGTATAGAAAATAGACATATTTCAGTAAACTTAGATAGGAAGTCAAATGTCTACCAGAGACAAACAGTACATAAAGCTAGTTTCTGTCACAACCCAAGGGTGTGATTGTGTGTGTGTGCGCTTCCGCACTGCTAAATTATTTCCCGCCACGAGGAGCTTTCTTTGCAGGGTGCATTTCTCAGTTGCAAAGAGAAAACCCCGGTGCAAAGGAGTTCCCGCCACCCGCATGCAAATTTGCGTGCCACTATTGGCCAGTTCTAAATTATTCCCACGTGGCGCCTGGCGTTTGGCTTGCTAGCCATATAAGAGGCTTGAGCGGTATCTGCCCAAGTTGGAGGACTCCACAACCATCTCGTGGAGGAGGAGGACTTTACGTCTCGTGAAGAACTCTAAGCGCTGCGGAGCCTAACGGACCCAGCATGTACCCTTAAGAAGGCTATAGGGGTCTGATCAACCTCTGGCCTCTCCCCGTCGCTGCCTGATCCCTCAACGAACCCCTTCCCTGCGCACCTATTCCATGGAGCCTAGCAAACTTTGTGAGTGTGTGTATCCAGAGCTCTTCTCTGAGTTGTTTTCTTCGGTTGACACGACGGGCTTGCGGTTTTAGAGCCTTCAGCCGGATTGGGCTAGAGTTCGTGACTTTAGAACTCTTCTCCGCTCTTCTTTCCTATCAGTAACCGCAATGCAAGCAAGTTTTCCTGCCTGCACTGCGACCATCTACGGTGTAAGTAAAATAATCTTTAATCAACCGCTACGCGTCCGTGCCTAATTCTAGTCCGCCGGCCTGCATTCCCCGACCCGCGTGCCAGGGCTGCTGGCCACAGCCCGCCGCACGCGCCCGAGGGCCTCGGACCGCTCCTGGCCCGCACAGTTTCTATAGCTAAAAAGGAAGTGATAATTCCTTAACCTGAATGACCTATTTAAGCTGTGGGTTCACTAGGTAGAGCCTTCGGCATGTGTCCAGAGTGAGACAAACTCATGTCTCTGGAGCCAGAGCAAGACATCTTCACTGTTCTACTCTGCTACCCCACCTCAGCAAATTCCAATACCACTGCATGATAAATGTTAACTTTCTAAAAGCATCCATTGTAAGACTGTTTTTGCATACACAGGTCATTTTAAGATTATATTCTACTTGTACACTGGTCAGCAACAGGAGAGTGATCTGCTTTTGTGCCTTGTAAGAATTTTATTCTACATGCAAGTGCAACTGGGCCTATACTTTCTCATGTTCTCTCCAACCCACAGATGGTAGTGCTTTATTATTGCTCTCGGTGTTTTGCCTTTTGCTTCAGATACACTCTATGCTCCCTTTACCATGAAGTTGCCCCCATTGTTGGAATCCAATTTACTAAAGTTATTTGATGAACAAGAGAGTTTGGGGTTTACTTTGCAATTGACCCATGGATCATCTATTGGGTTAGCTTTGAGAAAGGAAATTTGGAGATGAAAAAGGAGATCACAGTGTCTGCAGCACAATAATATATTCTTTTCTCTCTCCTGTTCTCTTGTATCCTCTCTCTTGCTAGTGTGCAGAAAAGTAAATATAAAAATCTAAAACAGCATTTTATTTTTTTGGCCAGGTACAATCAAATGAAATTATATTTTCATATTTTAACATAATTGCCTCAAAACTTGCAGAAAAATGTCATTCCAGAAGCATGAAGTGTTGACAATTTGAGAGAAACTTCAGTGGCTGTAGAATTAAATTATTATGCAGTGAGTAGACATATTATGAAACTATTAGAAAGGACTCCGATGTTTAGTGTGGAATTTTAAAAGCTTCTGTCCAGCTATGCATTGCTTTCCTTCTAAATGAGGCATTGCTAGAATAAATTGTATTGTGATTACTATTTTGAAGCTGAAAGGAAAAATTAGATACAATTCCTCCTCTCCATCCTCCCTGAACACTAGGGAAGAGTTTGGGGAGACAAAGTAGTAAATAAAAAAAAAAAAGCGGGGTGGGGAGGGACAGGAATAAGAAAGAATAAGATGGGGCAACCTCATAAGTTCTACTTTCAGTTTTGGGCAAGGATTTCTAATTATTTAGAAACAAATTTCTTTAACTAGCCTTTGGAGCCTGGCTGAGACTATACATAATGAACAGGCATTTTTTTCTTACAAAACTGTTCCATAAGCCATGTTCTGAAGAAGCCACAGGCCAATGTCACTTATTAACCCTGACTGCCAATTATTAGCAAACATTTTAGGTGCCACACTCCAAAAAGTACCGTCTAAGCTAGTGTATTTGGTCCAAATTCGTTTCCTTGATTTAATTGCTTGCTGCCTGACAATAACAAGATTATGCTAAGTAATTCAAAAAGCAAAAATCATTTATATCCTTATCTCAGGTTTCTCCAGCAACACAGGGAACGTTTTTGGCATGGCAGAATAGGTCTTCTTATGAGCTTCATCTTGTCAGTATTGCACATTCCCATTTAGCTAAAGTGAGAGATAAAGACATTGAGCCACTCACAGGATTTAGGCCCCGGTAGTATTAGGCAACTTTGGAATCAGGAGTGGGTGTGTCTACACGTGACACTATACTGTGCATTTAGACTAATCTAATGCATAGTAAAGCATCACCATCTACGCATGCACGCTAATTACTACACATTAGTCTAATGTACCATTTGCTAGTACCAATACATACAGGTACTAGGAAAGTGGCGCATTAACTAATGCTTATTACAGGAATAAGTGAGTTGCAAGACTTCTTGTAGGTGGTATCTTTTATTGAACTAACTGAATACTTGGGATAGACATAGGCAAGTTTTTGGATACCACATTACCCTTCCTCAGGCCTATGGAAAGGCATTATGATACCTGAAAGGTTGCCTCTGTCTAATCCCAACCCTATATTTGGTCCAATAAAAGATATCACCCACAAGAATTCTTACCTTTTGCATATTTCCTGGACCATCATGACAACAATATCACCTCAACATTATAAAATTGTGGGAATAAGCCACTTTAGAAGGTGCATAGTGGGCAACTGGTATTCACTTAGATGTCTTGTGAGATACAATGTGTTTTGCCTCATGCTTTCAGGCACTCACAAAGTGTTCCAATAACTTACATCCTGCAGAGACTTATTACTTTAGAGCATGAACCTTTTTTTAAAAACATAAGACTCCAAGTGAATGGTTTTGAGAGGCCTTATATCCTTCCACTGGGAAGAATAGTTTGCAGTACAAGCATAAAAGAAAACATTTAGGAAAGATCAGTGACTTTTTCTGCTTGGTAGGTACATCTACACAATACAATGACTGCACAGTAGCTTGATACTACTGTGCAATAGCGTTGCATGGCAAAAACCATGATGCGACACTGCGTCACAAACAAGGTGTTCGCCACTGCTACTGCACTGAAATCTGGGTTACTGCGCATTTATTTAGTACTTATATAAACAAGTACTAAATAAATGCACAGTAAACACTGTGCAGTAGTGTCTTGTGTAGATGTGGCCTGTGTACCTTAACTCTTTGCTCTATTTCTCATTTACTCATTTTTTCTAAATCTCCCTGTCCCAACTGTTTTCTATACTATTTGAACCTCCTCCTCTACGTACTTCCATGTTCCTGGGTGTCTGATAAGCAAGAGATTGTTCCTTAGTAGCAATTTCAACTCATTTTCTTTCATAGAAATTCCATTTTATTTAATACAATTCTAGAAAAAGAGTTAAGAGTGGGTAAGAAGGGGGAACACATGTTAAAATGGCACCTGAGTAGGGAAAATTTCCAAAGGAGAACAAGTTTTAGTAAAAATTTGTAGGTGGTTTTGAAAATCTCCCAAGACACTTCTTCATTTTTAGCCAGTGATTTTTGACTGTTCTTAACTTCATGGATATAGGGATCCCTGTCATCATTGGCCTCATGGCCAGCAGTTTCCTTTACATCGTAGTGGTATTTGGAGTGTAAGGTCCTGAATGCATTTCAATACGGGGCTAGCTGGAAAACAAAAATTCTGGTTTATGAAAAGTTTAGAGGCCTGGGATTTGTTTCCCCCCACCCACATTGGAATGACATCAGAACCTTATGATGTAATCTGTGAAAAAACTGAAGGAGAAAACTGCATATAGAAAAGTAGCCAGTGGCTCAGTGATGAAGGCAGTCACCTGATCCTGGTTCAGGGACTTAAATCTAGCTCTCTTACTTGTCAAATCAGCTTCCTAACTACTTGACTGGTGGATATTTTAACATTCTCTCATGTTTTGACCAGATATTCTGTCTTACAACTAGGAAACCAGTTTGTATGAATCAGCAGTTTTCAATGAAAAAACATTTAGTTGGAAAGTTGCTCATAAGCTCTGTTTCAATGATTAGGTCCCAGCTGTGCACTATTGGGAGTTGGTGCACAGCTGTGATACCATGAAAGAGATGCAAACCATCTACTTGGAACATGCCTTTTGATAATCAGTGTTTTTAGCCAGATTCTGACAGTAAGCAAAACACTTCCTGCGCCAGTTTCTACACTGCTGCTTTATGTGACTAGCAAACAACAGCAGATACACTGGAAAACATTTTGGGGGGTTTAAACATATTTTCTTTCACCATTCTTCAATCCTAAGCACTTTATGAACCTACACTCCTGGAAAAGGATAGAATGAACATTTCAGTTTATGTATTTCAGATAATAATGGAAAATGGCTCAAACACAAAGTTGCATATGCAAGCTTGGGTATTGTAGTCTAGGTGGAAGTAAACTTTCTACTGAAATTAATTAAAAATATGTCTATTTATTCTGAACAGCTTACTTTCATAGGGTACATTGTTAGTAATAAAACTATTTTGTCACTTTTGTTGGTACAAACAGATTCTAAGGTATTAACAGTCAGTACTGTAGCAAGAGTGATGCTATCCATGTAGCACTGGGCCTCTTTGCACATGGGATTGCCAAATCAAATGGAAGTCATTATGTAGTAGTGCAGAAAGGTGCTCTATACATTACCTGCACTGAGTGCCAAAATGCATGGTTACAGTTTCCAAGGCTGGATCTTTGTAAGTTGTTTGTCTTTCATATTGTACCTATTAAATAGTAAATATGATCCTTTCTCATAGGGTGCCATCTCCTTAGACCCCAAAGGCAGAGGCAACTGTGCAGGAGACCAGTACTATATGACCCACTACATAGGAAAGCTAAATGAACATAGCTGGTTACACTAATTGCAGTGGATCAGTCCCTGTCCTCCAACACACAATGCTGCAGGAGAAACAAGTGTTGAGACACAGGGTAGGGGGTCAGCACATTCTCTCTGCATCATTCCCCAAAGTGGAACAGTTTTGGCAGCCACTAGTTATCGTGGGCCTCTGACCTTGCTGGTGACCAGGATCCATGGAGAACTCCCATGAGTTTCAGGTATAAAGAGGCAGTAAGATCATCCAGTATATACCCAAGCCCACTCCTTTGGGTTCACAGAAGGAAGGCGCTCAAAGAAGTAATTTTCTTTTTGTATGCCTTGACCAAAATCCCTTTTCAGAGAGAGTGCATTTTGGGAGCCCAGTAAGTACATCATTCACCCCCCCTGCATGTGCTGGTAAAGGCATGATGGGATATCTAACATGCAATTCACACAATCATACCTCCTGCCTTGCCACACTTGCAAGGCAGGAGGCATGATTGTGAGATCACATATTAGATCCCATCATGCCTTCTTGCAAATCCAGGGGAGCCCAGGATTGGGCTCTGGCAAGAAGCAAGCTCTTGTGGCTGGAAGCTCCACACACCACAATTGAGTGGCTTTGAGCTGTGGGAATGCCCCAAGCACCCATAGCTCACATGGATGAAACCCTTGGGTGGGAGGATAACCATTGCAACGATCACCCCACCCCAGGGGTGTGGGAAAGGGGAAGATTGCTGCAGGGCAATTCCCCACATCAGGGATGTGAGACCCCAGGGACTTCCTGTACCCCAGTCCTAAGGATCATGACAGCTATGATCCCTAGGGCCCAGGGGCTTCACACACCCCCAAGCTCTAGGGATCAGGGCAGCCATGATCCCCAGGGCCTGGGGTTTTCATGCACCCCAGAACCCTGGGAATCAAGGCTGCCTTGATTCCCAGAACCTGAACCTGGGAGTTTTACGCTGTGCATCCCTGCAGCTGGGCGTCCTGTCAGCTGACAGGGCTCCCAGCTGCAGGGGAGACCCTGCTACATGTGCAAATTAAAGCTTGATAGCAACCAGCTATAAAGTTGGTACACATTTTTACAGTCTAACTTTATAGCTGGTTGGAGCTTTTTATTGTGTGATAGCTACTTTGCAGGTGTAGCTGTCTCTAGATAATTGCACAATTAAACAGTTAATTGTACAATACCTGTAACATGTAGAGGAGGCCATTCATTCTCCACTGATCTTGATCCACAGGCTTGTTTTTCCTGCTTATCCATGTTCCCACAGAATCTGCAGAGTCCTGATTGCACAGTTTGGCCTCAGTGTGGCAAATGTGTGCTGGTGCAGAGCTTTACTGTTCGATCAATGGGATTCCACATCAGCGTAAATCTCCACATGAATGCAGCTATTACTATAGGTAAAATCACAGTGAGGAAGGCCTTCCATGGGGAAAAAATCATGATACAATTTTGTCTAACAGCTCCATCCTCAGGTAGATTTTTACGTTTTTGAGCATCTCTGTTGACCCTTTCATTACTAGCACAGCTGAAATCCTAGGAGATTCCACATAGCCATTTGTCTGTAAGACTGTCAGCTCCTTGACACCAAGGGGTTCACAGTCCTGTATCAAAAAGTACCCAACTTCCTTTAAGCAGTACCTGAAATAACAACAGATGGTAGACTGTATATAAGGGGCCAGCTAGGAACTGGGGCAAGAGCTCCTAACAATAGGAATTTTAAGATTTCCACAAGCCTCCTTACCTGTGAAGGGATTCAGTCATGTATAGCAATCTTGCCCAGTATAAAATCTACCTCTCATTCTGCCTCTCACACCCCAGTGAATACATATCATCTTATTACTACGTGAGTATAACTGAGGGCATAATTTGACATAGTGAGTTTTTCCCAAATAACTTTCATTTGCAGAAAGAGATTGTTCTGTTCCTGGCAATACAATTAATCTCCATGAGTGTAATGAAATGTTCGTCTGATGTACAGTACAGGATATGTCTTCCTTTGAAAGTGATAGAGCTTTTACTCCCAAGTTTCTTGTTAACTTAAAAAGAAGACATAAGCCATGAATAGTTCATTTCCTCCTATGAATGCATAATGGCAGGCCCAAATGAGATCCTAGCTTCTGAGAGTTGAGCTGGTACTTGTTGCTAATAGTAACTTCAAACACCAAGCATTACAGCAACAACTCACTTCTAATAGGTGCAATGTGCTGGAGTAGTTTTAATGAGATCATACCATCTTTATCATTAATCAAAAACAAAAGAGGGAAGGAGAAGGAGCTACAAAAGTAGATGGAGAAAGTTACCTGTTGGTGAGGTAGTTAAGAGCTTTATACTGTGAAATAAAGAAAAATCCCAACTTATTTTCTTATTTAAGAGACCATATTGTTCTGCAGAATTAATATTGGAGTACTTCAGCCTTAACATGGTAACAACACTTTTAAAAAATGGAATTTCCCCAGTTTAAAGACATTGTAAAAGAAAACAACATCAACAACAAAGATAGCTGTGGCTGCTGTTTCCTGGTCAAATTGACCAGATAGCAACAGGAAGGCAGAACTGAAAGTTCATGGTTTTCTTCTCTTTATGTTGAAAGTACTGTGTACCAGAGGCATAACTCATGAAAGTTCAAACTCCAGCTAGATGAGTGTCACTCGGTGGACCTAAACCCTGTCTTTGGGGTTTTAATAAAATCTCTGTATTACACAAGTTTTGCACTTGCACTTTTTATGGAGTGAATTTCATCCCAACTGCAAAACTGTCAACAGATACAGGTTACCAGTGCACGGTAAGTGTAAAAGGTGACAATGACAAACCGTCCTTCCTCATACACTGCAATGTACTTTCCCTTAGTAAAAAAGATGTCCTTGAGTTCAAGGCAGAATATCTCTGACAAGAATTCCATTCAAACACGAGGAAACCAATCTGTAAGAACCCCCCACCACATACACACACACGTGCGCGCACACACACACTCATTCATCCATGGTCTAACTGCATGGAATTTGTGACCTTGAACTCCAGAAACATGGGCCATGTAAGATAAAAAGGGCAGAGAGCAGCCATAGTTAGGAACCTGATAAACACTTGACACACCATTTAGGACAGTGCTAGTATGTGCATAAACACAATTTAGGGATATTCTACACTGTAACTTTCACTACCTCTAATGGCAACTATGGACCAAAGCCGACGTAAGAATAAACCCTCATATACATACAACACTATTTCCATGAGCCACCATCATCTGCAAAAGAACTTCCAGACTGGAATTATCCATATTTAATGGGAACTGGCAAAATAATATGTACATGATGCCAGCAACTTTTTAAATGATTGTCTTAAATGGAGGTAGCTTTGATTTGTAAGGCATCACAACCATAGCAAATGCCATTTGTGGGGGTGTGGGGGGGAAATCAATAATGGTATTCCTGTAATCCTCTAATGCATTACAGCAATAAGGCCATCTTGCATAATCTTATGTGCTTAAAAGCATTTTCAACATCCATAGTTGTCTGGAATTTCTCGTAGTTTACTGAATGGTGTTCTCATATATTCAAAATATTAATGTAGCTTTGCAAAGCCTTTCCAGCCATGCTTTTGTACAGAGACAAAGGTTTGTAGCTACTGCCAAGACAGCACAACTTGTGGGAGATGGGCTGAATGCACCTCTAGACTCATCCCCCAACATAGCTGAATGGTCCCAATTTATTTTAGCCCAAAATACTCCTGATAATGCCCATGAAAGGTTATTTCAGTAACATGGCTCATAGTGTGAGGAAGCCTCAGCTGCATTCCTGTTGCCACAGCAGCACCCTACTAAAAATTGCCATACGATGGGAGTTAGCTTAGGAAATGTAACACTTCTGTTGATGTAATTGCAATGAGGTCATGGAAGATTGATGACTTGCATCAGGGGTGGCCAATCTGCTGTACATACAACAAGTGGCAGAGGCAGCTTGTGTATGTGGCACATGGCACACCAAGGAGGAAACAGGTGGCACAATGGCAGATAGGGCAGAGAGCAGAAAGAAGAGCAGCAAATTGGGCAGGGGAAGGAGATTGGAGTGGCACTCAGGGAGCAAGTGGGGCCAATTTCTGACACACCTGCCAAAAAGGTTGACCCTTACTAAGACTAGGGGTCAGCAACATATGACTCAAAAGCCAAATCTGGCCTGTGGAGCAAGGGGGTTTGGCATCCCAGTGGCAGGGGCCTTCATCTGCACTGCAGACAGGTGCTGGGGGGCTTTGCCCATGCTGGAGCTGGGCACTTGGGAGCAGTACTGGGGGGCTTTGTCCATACTGCAGCTGGGCACTTGGGAGCTTCACCTATGCCAAAGCAGCAGAAGTAACTGGATCAGATGCATCAGCCTGCCTCTGAAATGATCCGAGGTGCTCTGGACTGCTGCTTCAAAAAGCTGCTGATCGCTGATTAAAACTGTAAGCTCCGTGGGCTAGCAATTATCTTTGTATATTGGCTTTGTATAGCACTCAGCAGAATGAGGTCCTAGCCTGTGGCTAGGGCTCCAAGGCACAGCATTAACACAAACGAATAATAATACCTGGTGTAACAGGGAAGCATTTGGCTCTCATTGTGCAACTTACACATATTTAATTTCACTTAGCTTCTTCCATCTTGGACATCACCGTCTGTATCAGAATTCAGGTGTGGGCCAGGATCAGAGATGTACATTGCCTTCCTGCCAGGCACCTGCCACTGATCCAGCACTATCCCCAGGATGAACCTGCCACTGTCCAGCTCTGTTTCTTAGGGGAGGAGGAGGCTTCACTCCTTCCTTTTTAAAGCAGTTATCTAACAAATATCTACTCTCTTTAGAGCTGCCTCTTAATGAGCCACACTGAAGTCCCTGCCTTCCGTGCCTGACAACTGAGGCAGGTCAAGATTTTTTCTTCCACCTCCATCAAGGGATCTAATTCCTTTATTTTCCAGCAAGATACAGAGTACGTAAGTCCTGTCACAGGCTAAAATACTAAACGAACCATATCATACCAATTGTTCAACTCAGAACAATAACTATGGCTTTATGGATGTACCACATTATGCCCTTTGTTCTTCTCATTTAGTTTTGTGTAGCCAATATAGTATGTAAAGTTCACAAAAGATGAAAAAACATGACATGTCCTTAAAATTAAATTTTAATGGACATAAATCATTTATGTCCTTGCTGGGAAAAACCAAACACGCCAGCAATAATTTCTTAGGATAATGTTATAAATGCTGGCTCTTCTGATATCAATGTGTTTAATTTGCGAAGGATACAGCAATTTCAGGGTTCATCGAATGATCCCATTTCTAACTGTTTCACTGCTTACTGCATTTACTTCCTGACTGATCCTTCTCATATTGAAGCCAGTCACTCCTGAAGTGAAAAAGATCTGGAATTGGGCACTTTGCCATTTCAAGAAAAAAAAAAACCCAACAACAACAATCATCCAATCTTGCATGGGTCTTCCAAAGCATCTGGCATCATATAATCTAAGGAATAAGTGCAGCTACACCATTATGCCCCAGTTAGGAAGTCTGATATTTTTTTCAGAAAAAGATAGTGTACGGAAAAGTATTTTGTCTAAACCACTAGTTCATAAGCTTTTTTAGATTCAGGGCATCCATCAGAAAATGCCAACTCTTTCCTTTCACTCATTTTTTTACTTCATAAAAATAAAAGAGCAGTTCTCAGAACTCAAAGAACTCAGAAAGACCAAAACAGGTCAGAAGGTCTTTGACACTATGAATTCCTATTTTTGGGTTTACTTTGCGAATCATATGTATGTGCTTATATACCTAACATTGCTAATGGTACCTCTGGCCCACTTAAAAGGATCTCACAGCATCTCAGGGTGCCATGGTTTCCTGGTTGGGAATCGCTGGTCTAAAACATCATGTTTTTCTTTAGGTAAGCACCATAACAAACTTCTGAGCTAAGTCCTCTAACTCTGTGAAAGCTTGCCCTGATTTGTCTGTTACTTACAGGTTTCTACTGTGAATTTGTATTATGTTAGAGCTAAAAATTCAGGATTGCCGAAAAAACCACAGCACAGTGACTGCCGCTAGCATGGACTGTCTCAGTTCTAATTCATTATACTTCATGTATGTCAAATGCAATGGCTCATCTCCTTCCTGCTTTGCAATGGGAAACGCATCAATCTCCTCAAGCAGTTCCAAGCTTCTCAAGCACCTCTTGAGTTCTGTCTTCTTATCTGTTTCTCATTCCTATACAAACGTTGCTTTCCCACAAGCTGCCCTAGACACTTGCACCACTACTGCTGTTTTCTGATCACATCTCTTTTTTTGTACTGTCAATTACTAAGAATGTGGAATATTAGATTTATCTGACTTTAGATGGTGATACCAGAGATTCTTTTCTCCTGACTTAGCTTCATCATCTGAGTTAGTCAAGAAAAAGTAGGTCACTGTAGAAGGATTAGGCCCCAAGAGTGGCCATCTCACCCTCTGGTTGCCGCATAGCTCCTGCACCCACTGTGGCTTCTTGGGTCTCCTTCCTTCCCCCTGGTCTGCCATGCCTTCTTGTAGTTAGCTAATTGATGGAAAGGGAGGATGCCCTAAGGTCCCAGAGTGATCCCTCATCTGTGCTCAGAACCAGCAAGTCTCTCTCCTAGATTCCACTGGTCTCAAACTTGTCCCTGACCCGTTAGTGCTCCAGCATACTAGGTGCCTTAAGGGCTAATTCTGTGGCTCTGACCTACCCTACAGTCATGCCATGCCTCAAGTCTTACTGGTTATTGCTCAGGTGATTGCACTTTGCCCCAAGTCAATATCAGGACACATCATGCCTCTGTTCCCTTGGCCTTCTTGGCCTCCACCCTTTTTCTCTAGCCCAGGGATGGGAAAAATGTGGCCCGTGGGCCGCATGCAGCCCGCCAGGCCATTGTATCCGGCCTGTGGGTCCCCTAAAAAAATTAGAAAATTAATATTTATCTGCTTCTGGCTGCCTGTCATGTGGCCCTCTATGGCTTGCCAAAACTCAGTAAGCGGCCCTCCGCCTGAAATAATTGCCCGCCCCTGCTCTAGCAAGACTGTTTTGCTTTAGGCAACTATGCCAGACTGGGCTTCTAGACTCTAGCCCCTAGTCTGGCTTCCACTTGTCCTAGGTTTCAGCCTCCTTTCCAGGCTTTGGTTCTGGCCCTTAGGCCTACTACTGCCGCCCTCAAGCTCATGTTTCAGTCCTCTTGGCCTCAGGCTCGCTATTGCTTCTCTCAGGCTTGTGCGCTGGCCCTCTCGGGCTCAGGCCACTATTAGGCACTGGGTGTTCAGCCTCATCTCTGCCCTGCTAAACGCACCCCTGGGACCTCTGCTTTCCTAAATCCCACCAAGCCACCAGACTAAACTGAAACAAGAGTAAGCTTGTAGGCTATAACAAACTGTCTCTGGACTGGGTCCAAACATAAACCCCAGCTCACTAGCTCTATCACAAGGCTTCCCCCTATCTGGGTTGTATTGCCCTTTATGCCCTCAACCTGACTGGTAATTCCAAGTAGCTCATCTACCAGCCAGGCACTCCTCCCCAGTCTGCCCCAGCAGGAGCTCTTTACCGTGCTACCTGCAAGCCCAGCACTTCATCCTAGCTCAGGCCCTAGGCTTAAGTGATCCCTAAGCCCTGCCCCACCCCAGTCAGGTGGCTTCCTTGAGGTGGCCACAGGTGTGCCCCTTTAACCTGCTGGACAACTCATTGCTTAGGCAGCCAAGGTTCTTTGGGTGACTCTGATATCTTTTATTAGACCAACTTAAATAGTTGGAAAACAATTATTAAGCAAGCTTTCAGGTTCAAAAACCCTTCGTCAGGCTAAGGAAGTTTCAGCAGTTGGTATGTGCTCTTCCTGGATGGAATGAAAAGTAAGAAGCCAGGGGCTGGGCTGGTATGCATACAAGACAGGTAGTCAGTGAAAATGTAGATTGAGGAGGCAATGGGTGAG
>NW_005843142.1:48631-67994 GCF_000455745.1 Alligator sinensis | reverse complement strand
TTATCTGCTGGTTTTATTACTATTTGGTGGTTAGATCTTAGAGATTCTATGGCCTTTTTCTCTGGTAGAGAGAGGTTGTTGTGGTGGTGTGTGTTGCTGATTATTTCATTGTTCATTCTTTCCATGAAGCAGTCAATGTAGCGGTCAAGGTTAGGGTTTTGTCCACTGTGAGGTGTCCAATCTGATGTTTTGGGGTTTTTTTTTTTACATTGATCTTTTCCTGAATCTTGTCAGAGGATGAGTTGTTGTTGGGAGTGGGTTCAGTTTGGTCATGGAAATATTCTTGGAGGCGCAGGCGTCGGAAGAATTCTTCTAGTTCTTCTCCACATTGAAGTATTTTATTAGGGTATTTTTCTGGACAGAAATTTAGGTCTTTAGAAAGGACAGATTTTTCAGTTTTGGTAAGCGTGTGCGTGGAGAGATTGATAATGTTTGTGGGTTGGTTGCTGCTTTCAGTTTTATCAAGTCTGAGGTTGGAAAGTTGCTGCTTAGGCAGCAGCATTTCCTTTCTGCCTGTCTTCTCACAGCTGGCTCCTGTTTAGCTGCCTGCAGCTATTTGCCTCTAGGCTGCCCAGATGCCTGTCCTCATGCAGTCTATTATTTTGCAACTCTTTCCTAAGAGAAACCCTTCTCCCAGGGGTAGCCTCTTCTGAGTGGCTACTATTCTGCTTATTTGCTAGCAACCAGCTCCCTAGTATATAGCCTACTCCCAAGCTGCCAGCTTCCTTTTAAAACAACAGGAGCCTTCTGGCTCCGTTATAGTCATATACATAATTCTTTTTACCCTAGATCCTCCAAGTTTTTGCATAATTATCATTCCCATTTTCTAGGGGAGGAAACTGATGCACAAAATGTGTCTTATGGTGTTTTGGGGATTTGCAAGCGATATGCCAAAGTAAAAGTGATATAAGGACTTCTATGGTGTCATCAAGGCCACATTGAGGAGGTGTCCCATCACCTGCACCAGAGATGGTTGATATGAAGCAAGACTATATTCACACTGGAGTCCCCAGTACAACCCCCTACGCATCACCTCTCATCAATTTGTTTTATTTGTGTGTCTCATGGACAAGAGACACTTAGGAAATAACCCTAGAATGGAATTTCTTGCATCCAGGATTCTGTGTTCACCAGACTATGGGATAACAATTGCAGTTATTTATATCTCTCCAGTGGAAAAAGCTAAAAATTAAATTAAATTAAAAAATTACAGCATGAATGCTCAGGCACTGGAAAGATCATAAAACTGTGGCACCTGCAATTTTCTTACCCCAAGTTTTCCACTAGCCTACTCAGCATTTTATATAAATAAAATACTATCAGAAGTCACAGAAGCAAGAAATTGTTCAGTGAATTGTGTGGTGGACAAAACAGTTGGTTTTGTCCAGCCCACATATGATACAATGACATGCCACATGTGGCAGTTCCTTTGGATATGATAAACTTTTTGACTCATATGTTTCTTGATAACAGACAGGGAGAGACTATACAGATTCGACTCTAAAAAGAATTGCAGAGACACCGTTCTTTGTCATATCTTCCTCTCTTCCAGATATTGTTTTTCTTTTCTTGTGAGAAAAACTAGAGATGGGATACAAAGCAATGAAAACTTGAAGGGTGTGTCACAGTCCATGGCCGGCTGAAGAAATCTGAGGTGTTTTCTATTTAAACTTCTGGATACATTACAGATTAAAAAGAAAGTTGGTCCTATTTCAGTTACTGAGATAGTCCAGCTGTTTCAATATTATCTTTGTGACCCGTGTGAGTGGCACAGTCTAACCAGATCAACTGAAAACATTCAGATACACATCCTAGTTTAGAATTATGAGAGCAAAATTATATCAGCACAAGCAAAACTGATCAGACAGAATAAAAGGCAGGCTGCATCATTATAACAAAAGGGGAAGGCTGTGTCAGCATGGACAAAACAAAGTGATTTGCATATGGAAAGACATACATTTCCTTCAAAATACATCTCTGTTTCTGACTCTGAAGTCATTTTCATGCAGAAACTAGAGTTACCATGTCAACCTTCAGACAACGCTTGAATTCATTTAACTTGGGTTACTTACAAAGGCCAAACATGCTGACTACAGCAAAACCTCTGCAATTCCTGCTACAACCCGTATTTTCACCTCCTGCAAAAGTTGTAAGTGATAAATTACTGGATAATTCATCATCCCCTTGCAAGAAAAATCATTTAATAAATACATATTAAGCAGAGATGTCCTGGTGTGGAAGGAGAACAACTTTATAGGTCAAGTTTTCTTTGCATCTCCTTTTCTATCACATGCAAGTCTGGCCAGTTCTACTAGCCAGTACACGGATTTCAACTAACAGAATTGCTTGCTCTCCTGTTATCTAGTGTTTTCTCAGGAAGTTCTAGCTCCTGGAAACATGTGAATATGTGAGACTGCCAACCTTAATTTATATATGTCTTTTTTGGGGTGGAGAAAGACTTGAAAACATAACCTTTAAAAGTTAAAAAATCATAAAGCAAACATGAAGGACATATACTTTATTATTATTTAAGTCTCATGATTTTTACACTAATCTTGTGATTTTTGACTGTTCATGGTTAGCAATACCTAGCAAAGCCAGGGGCTTGCCTTTACTTCATCCTCTGATCCTTGCAGTGTCCCCCCAGGGCAATATGGAGACAGCAAGGCACAAAGACTGCATTTCTACATAGCCTATATACGGCCTGTGTAATAGTTAGGGATTGCTGCTTCTGCCTCCTTTTTTCCTCGCTGTGTTCTTTCACAATTGGGTCAGGTACAATCTAGCAAATGCAGTCACCACAGCACTTATAATTTATATGTTATTGACAGGTTCTGACATAAAAATCTTTAGAGCTGACAGCTTCTGAGTTCCAGAATTCATTAAAGAATATGTTTTAATTCATGCAGCTCCAGCAATGTTAACTCAGAGGCTTTCTGTTCTCCAGAAATACCACACCATTAGCATGAAATCACTAGGCAGATAGAAAGAAAGACTCCACTTGCCACTGTGGAGTGACCTCAGCACCAGCTATTGGACACCAGGACATTGATGGTTCTGCTGTCCCTTGGCACATTTCTGATGACCTCCCTACTGCTGTGAGTAAATTTAATAGCTAGTTTGGAATCTTTAAAAAATATAAGGGGAATGAACAAACAGAAACCCCAAAAGAAACTGGATAAAGCAAACCACAGAAGGGTTATGAAATCTTGTTTTCCGAATAGAGAGCCAGATGTGAAGTCAGTGGAGCAGCTTTGGATTTACACTGGCAGAGCTGAGGGCAGGATTTGGCCCTTAGAGTGCTCTGCATAATCCTACATTGTAGATTTAGAACAAACTGGAAATGTTTGAAGTTCAATTTCCATTTGGCTCTGGCAAAATCTGAGCTCTGAACATGTTCCCAACTGGGCAAGAATTAGTTTAAACAATAACCTTTTTTTGTTTGCACAGCACAGGTTTTCCACTTAGTTATAAATACAAATTTTAATTTTAAAACAATAGCTTAAGCACAAAGTGGTTTGCTGAACTCAATACATGTTGTGTGAAACCTAAAACTTTGGGTGCTAGAGTGGTGTTTTAAAGCTCAAATCAAAACTACATTATGCCATGACAACAAGGTTGATCTCTGTCTCACATGGTAGCAGTTGATCTTCTGATTTCCTGGGCTCTTCCTGTAACCAGAAAGAAAAGACTGCAATTTTATGGTCAGCAGTGGCATTGGTTCTCTTCTCTCTCTCTCTTGGCTCTCTCTCCTCAGTCAAATGGGGCAGGCAAACCCTGCTTTTCAAAACACATCAACTGTGGACCACACACAAAGTCGGAGGTTAACGCTATTATAACTCCTGTGTCAGGCCTTTTCTTTTCTGGAATGCCAAGCCTATTGCTTATTTCTTTATTAAATAAGATTTTCTTTTTGATTGTTATGTCGTCTCAGCCTCAGCAAAAAACCCTTCCTTAGAGGGAAAAGGTCAACCATGTATTCTCTCTCCTTGATAAAATAGCAGAATTTCAATCAAGGGAAACTGAAGAGTAGATCTTCACTCTCCGCCTTACAGGAAAGGCAAAAAAAGGAAATACATTTCTCCTTCCTCCTTTCATTTTGTAGCTGAAGAGAGAGCACACAACTCTTGAGCACCTTCAGCTCTGACAACTTTAAGCTAGGCCCAAACACATAAGATATTTCCAAACGCACATAAAAATAAGGTTTTTCTATGAAAAGCAAAGTCTTCTTACTCCAAAATGTGTTCCTGAGATGCGCAAGAGCCTTCCTACCATTGAATGAGCAGCAATCTGGGTGGTATTGCCTCAAGCACAGCAACTCTCTCTCTCTCAATAAAAAAGTAAGGAAAGAAAAAAGAAACCCTGTCCATGTGCTTGGAGCAGCTCTCACTTTGCTTGCTCTTTGCCATCACAGCATTATCTACATTTCAAAGGGTACATGCAGTGCAGAAGGTCCCCTAAAATACCTACTCGATTATCTTTACTTATGCTGAGCAGTTTCAGCTCACGGCCCTTCTAGTTTTCTTCCAGGCAGAGCTGTGAAGAGATTTACTGAGCTCAGGGGATCCAGCTCTCATTCTGACTCTTTGTACACTGATTTTCCCTCTTGGGAAGTCCTTCTTCCCCATTCTTTCTGTCTTCTTTGTCTTCCTCCAGTTACTCCCTCCTTCATTCACTTCCCCTAACCCTCTTAGTATTTCATCTTGCTCATATCTCCTCACTTTTTTGTCATCTCCATCTGAGAGTTATTTTAACATGTCTCTCCTCCTACTGCCTTTCCTCTCATCACAATTTAGGGAATTATATTATTAAAGGAATATAGATTTGGAGAGCTTTTCTATTTGTTCTAACCCTAGGAAGAGATATGTAACCCTAGCCACGGTGCTACCTGTGGCCACATTCGGATTCAGGGTCATGGGGTGTCAAACAGCCTTGGTCAACCTCCCAGCCCTTAAGGCTGGGGCCACCTCTCCGTGGAGCGCTTTCCCCACACACTGGAGTACCTACAGTCTATTTATGCAGTTTATTATTTACAATACAGTCAACATATGAATGAGGCTAACAGCAGAGCAGGATATCATTAATCTAATTGTCGAGGGCAGGTATCAATGAACTAAAACACTGTACAAATTGAATCAAAGACACCCTCAGTACCACTCCCCAGGTTAAACCTTGAGACTGCAGTGAATTTCAGCAGAAGCACATGGGGTTAACAAGACATCAGCTCTACTTCACAGTGGCAGCACAATACCTATGGCTGGTGCTGCTGCTTCAGAAAGCCCTGCTCTCTGCTAGAGCCTCATGGGGAAAAGCAGCTCTCCTCTGCTCCAGCTGGCTGTGGTATCTGCAAAGAAACACACATTGTCCACCCTCCCCAAAAACACCTCTCTCCAATTCCCAGACACAGCCCCCTTTGCTGATAACTAAAACATCCCTGGGTTTATCACCCACCCGGCCCCAGGCTGGTTCTCAGTTAACTCTCTCCAGAGCTTTCTCAGATCAACCCTGCCCTCCTAGGTAAGTCTGCCTTACCACCCCTTTTGTCCTCCACATGGGTCCCTCTGCCTCAGGGAGGGAAAAAAAGGATATCAGGTTGTCTTCTCCCCATCACTAAGGGCAGGTTCACTTCACAGGCAGGCTGCAGGGTGGTTCCTCCCCAAGCTCTGTGGTCCCAGGGCTCCTTCCCTTCTCTGAGCCTGGCTGAGTCTCCAGGGCTGAGTTCCCTCCTCTCTTCTGCCTCAGGAGCCAGTCAAAAATATGCACGTGCTCTTGCAAGCAACAACTTTCTGCAAACTTTCCTGCTCTGCCTTTGCAGGGATCCAGAGCCCTGCTGCAAATCCAGTAGCAGCTGGTATAGACACAATGACCTCATTCCAACCATGGCCTGGACAGAGATTAGAACAAACATTTCAGAAGCACATTATCTAACACTGTAGGAAATGAAAGTACACTGTTCCAGGGTGGAATGGCTCTTAGTGGTGTGCACCTGAAAGTATGGGTGCAATGAAAATAACCCTGGATGTTAGCTTCATTTTTCCCTATTTTCAGTAACTTGCTCAGAAGAACTAGTTACATGCTAGAATATCCAGAAGACGACAGGATCTAGGTAGTTTATTCCTTGGATAACTGGCTAGTCAGAGTAAAAGGTCAGAGTAAAATATTCTCTTAAGGCCCACTAGACTAGCATGATTAAGACAGGCCAGTTTCTACAGTTAACAGCACACAAGGGAGAGGCAAGGCTAGTGTTAAGTACAGTTATTTTTCATGAGCTAGCCTGAGTGACCAGGTACCCATTCTCTGCTTAGTGGACTAGGGGCAGCCTTTGAGATGAGTCCTGAGTAGGGCTTAGTCTTATACCTCTGCCACTATGCCCCTTATCTCTTTTACTGATTCTCCAAGTAGATATTGCCTGGAACCTGTTTTATTTTTTTTTCCTCAAAAAGGATGACCAAATATAAAAGTTAATGAACTAAAGCATCCCAAATTACATCAGCTTCATTACTTATTGTGGTTTATTATGTTGTGCTTCAGAGCATTTCCTATAGGCCACGGTTATCTAATATATGACCCGTGGGCCAGATCCAGTCTGTAGAGTTGTATGATCTAGCCTATGGGTCTCTGGACCAACCCCACATGCTGGCCCCAGCCCTGTGTGCTGCACGTTTTAGGTCTGGTTCAGAGCAGGACGTGTCAGAGCCAGCATGCAGAGACAGGCCAGCAGGGTGCCTCATGCAGCAGATACCCCATGCTGGCACCATGTGCTGTGTGCAACACATGCAGCCAGTCCAACCACTCATGCCAATTTGGGCCATGGGCCTTATCACAAATCCGGCAAAAAAAGGACTCAGCTGTACAGAAACCAAGTATTTGGGATACACTTTAGACAATGGGGAGATTAAACACCTCACTGATAAGGCAGAGGTCTTAATGAACTTCCAAATACCCAAAAGGTAATTGAAGTCCTTCCTTGGATTGGCTTTATCCTGCATGTCTCATCAGTAACCACTCCACTAACACACAAATCAAGCAATATAGCCTCCCAATTTGTGCAGTGGTCTCCAGCATGTGTGGGGACAGTTGGAGAAATAAAACAGATACTCTATATTGCTCCAGTGTTGCACAGTCTGGACTTCGACCACAGGTTTATTTTACAAATGGATGTTTTAGAGTGAGGCCTTGAAGTCATTCTTGCTTAGGACTTTGAAGATGGAGAACCCCCGATTCCAAACTAAAAGGAAACTTTTTCCCAGTGAGTAAAACTACTCTGGGACTAGGGAGTGCTGTGCCATGAAGTGAGCAATTGAGGACCTCTGGTACTAGCTCCTCATTACTAGTCATGCCCCTTTAACATGGTTGAAAGCAATTGAAGAAGCCAACCAGATTGACATATTGGTACCTGGTACTGTAACCTTATTTCTTTGAGGTTTGCCATTAATCAAGATCTGCATACACCAATGAAGATTTCTTTTCACAAGAAGAATGGGACCTAAATTTGGAACAGTGAATCCCAGATTCCACTTTGGGTGGGGGGAAAGGGAAAGGTATGTAACAGTGTGGTCTATCCCCTTAAAAATTGCCAGTCAGCCCTGTTAAGGATGTGCAGCTGTGGGGCCTTCTGCAAATGAAGGAGTCCCCCACAGGGAGCTTAAAACCCAGAGAGAAGAACAGAAAGGAAAACCTGTGCGGGAACAACCTGCAAGGAGAAGCAGCCAGGCGGCTTTATTGGGGGATAGCCAATGGTGAAAGTGGCTATTCTCTTAATATCTGGAAAGGACAGAGGATTTTTACTTTGTTCTGTTTTCTGATGGTTTTGCAAGAAATGAAGAATTCAAAAATAACAACAATGAATTCAGTTTCTTTACAAAACTTGGGGGTAGCCCCCTGCCACCAACTCCTACCATTTCACTACCATAAATTAAGAATGCTAGGAAATAACAGACAAATATGGGAAACTTGCCTTTTTTTACTATAAAAAAACCTGGAAAAAGCAGATCTTCTGAATTTCATTTTTTTAAACATTATGGGCCAGATGCCATTTCAGATACTAAATATCAAAGTAGATATAGATGCCTATTCCACCCTATTCAAATTAATGTGCCTACTTTTGCAACCAACCAGCACCTTACCCTTAAGACTAAATCACAAAAAGCAGCAAGCAGGAGGGCCCATCCACTCTTTGCATTAACTGTTTTACAGTGACTTGAGCAGGGTGGAATCAGATCACACCGACACCCTATGCTTAATAAGTAGTACATCTCCAAATCAGAAGAATCATTGATCATGGAAAGCCTTTATTCAAAGATAAAGACTGACAAGCTGAATTCCACATCCCCTGCCGCTGTTTTTTTTTTATAGATTTTTCTTGTTTATGATGGTAACAACGTTAGTAACATAACATAACATAACAGTAGTGAACGTCACTTTTTGAATGTCAAACTGATTTAAAATGAGCTTTGCAGCTGTATACTACAAACAAGGCTGAATTATTTGTTCCTGGTGAGTCTGGAATCTGATGTTCTTCAAGAAATAAGAGTTTTTAGTTATGATTCATGATTTCACTGCCCAAAAACTGAGGAAGCAATTTTTCTAAATTAGTCAAGTAAACAAGCATGCTACGATATTATCTATAAGCACTGATGTTTTGAGTTGCAATAACACTTTGGACACAAAATGACTAAGCACTCTATTCTATTTCTTTCATTTGATAGAGGCTCTGCCAGGGTTTCAACCTAAGTGTCCACTTGCTTTGTTTGTGCTCAAAACCTAATTTAGGAAACTGGCCATGTCATAAGACGAAGAGAAAGACAATTACTTACAACACAGTGAACACAGATGAAAAAAAATGCTTCAGACAGATGCTAGCAGAGCCTACATGATAAGAGAAGAGCAAGACACAGATGTATATCAGCAATTTAGGGCAAGGTCAGCAACTTTTTCATACTAGTGGCCAAAATAACATGGTTCAGCCCTAAGGCAGGCTGCTGCTTGCAACTTGGCTACATCCCTTGTCCTTCCAGTGCCTTCCACCAAATGTTGTCAGCTCTTGCCACATGCCTCCAGCACCCCCTCCCTGCTGCCCCTGGCCCACCAATTTCCCCCCCAGTCACTGATCATGGCCACACCTTACTGATTCTCTCTGCCACCAATCGCTGTCATGGGCTGGATCAAATCTTTGCAGGTGAGATCAAGCCTCTTCATGAATTAGATCTATCCATAGGGTGTTCATCCCTGCCTCAGGGTGAATATCATCAAGCCAAACTGATTTGAAAACACCTAGCATATGTATGTAGTCTCTAACATGTTCCTCCCTTATTCTATCCTGAGTCCTTACCATCTTGCCATTGATGCTAATTATGGTAGTCATCTGATCACAGTTAACCCCTTTCAAACAACATACAAAATAGAGAAGGGACCTTAAGTCTTCCATTTCTTAAAGATAATCTAAGATAGATTATCTTTTACTAAACCAATCCAGACAAATGCTTGTCTAATGGACAAGCAGGTGTGTGCAAAATACGGCCTGCGGGCCAGATATGACCCACCAATTGATTGGATCTGGCCTGTGGCTTACCCCACGGTGTTCTGCATAGGGCCAAGACCCACCCCCTCTGGCCTGGGGCAGCCTATGCCACACTCCCACCTGCACCCACCCATGGCCACGGCCCCAGCCAGCGCACAGTTGCCTGGTAGAGCTGCAACTGCTTAGTTCTCCACTCCAAGAGATCCTCCTTCTCCTTCTGCCTCTGCTGTGCTGCTCCAGGTGGGAGGGAAGCTTCCACTGGGTGGCTCCTGCCCCAGCGCGCTCCAGCTTCCAGCTGCCTTCTGCGCACTCTGCCCGTCTGTACAACGAGCAACCGCCTGTGGGCAGCTGAGTGCTAGAAGGCAGCTAGGAGCTGTAACCCCACATGCTGGGGCAGGAACCACCCCCTACCCAGCTGCAGCTTTCCCCACACCTAGAGTGGCATAGCTGGGGCAGGAGGAAGAGGAGGAGCTGCTGGAGGTGAGGAGAGCCAAGCAGTACCCAGGTGGCTGCAACCCTACCGGAAAAGTGTGCGCACTGGCTGGGGCAAGCAGGAGTATGGCAGGGGCTACCCAGGGTGGGAGTGGCCCCATGCAGAATGGCGTAAGGTCAGCTGCAGCAGGTGGCGGGGGGTGAACCACACCTGCACTGCAGAGCTCTGCTGCACACACCCCTCAGTCCCTCCCCTTACTCCTGGCCAGCTCCCTGGACCTAGCATGCAAGCAGGCCCCCCGCATACACCGCCCCCCCCAATCCTCCCGCACAAACCCCACACACCATCCCCACACTGCTCCCCACCCACAATATACAAAAGTAAGACTTTATTTTGAGCTATTATGCAATTGCCTCTATACATGCTACTCAAAAAAAAAAAAAAACATAAATCAGGACAAAAATGATTTTTTGAAATAAAATTAAATGTTGTTATAGTAGATGTTTGATTTTTAGTACATGATTTGTTTTTATCTATAATTTGTTAAAATGATATCTTCTAAAAGATGTTGTATGCACAGCGCTCGGCAGCTCACCGAAACTCGTTAAGTGGCCCTCCGGCCGAAATCATTGCCCACCCCTGATCTAACCTGTACTTAAAAAACTTCCAGTGACAGGTTTCTACAATCTCCTGAGGTAATCTGTTCCAGTGCTTAACCACCCACTTAGAAAGCTCTTCTGAATACTTAACATAAAATCTCCTTCGTTGCAGCTTAAGCTTCTTGTCCTATCCCTTGTGGGCACAGAGAACATTTTTTTCATGATCCTCTTTATTAACAATCCTTTGTGTATTTGAAGGCTTTTATCAAATCATCCTGCAGTCTTCCGTTTCCTAGACAAAGTAATCCCCATTCCAGCCTTTCCTCATAAGTCATGCTTTCTAGACCTCTAATAATTTTTGTTGCTTTCCTACAAATTCTTTCCCAAAACTAGCCACAGTACTCCAGGCAAATCCTCACCAATGATGGAGTGGAAAAAATCACTTGCAGTGACTCGCGTGCAGCACCCTTATTAATACATCCTGCTATGCTATTAGCTTTTATTAATCTTCTATAACTCAGAGATCCTTTTCCACAGAACTGTAGCATTGCCAGTCATTTCTCATTTTGTATTTGTACATCTGATTTTCCTTCCCAATTGCGGTGCTTTGAACTTGTCCTTTCATTCAGTTATTTTCCCTAATTTGTCAAGGTCATTTCGAGTACAACCATGTCCTCATAAAGTATCAGCTATCCCACCCAGCTTGTGCCACTTGGAAATGTATTAAGTGTGCACTCAGTTAAGTCATTAATAAAGATATCGAACAGTACAGGGCCCAGAACAGACTCCTGGGGAACTGTACTTGATACCGTCTCAGTTTGACATAGGGCTGTTGATGAGTGTTCTTCAAGTATGATGGTCCAGCCACCTTAGATTAGCTTCATCTAGACCATATTTCTTTGCCTTCCTTATAAAAATGTCAAAGACTTGCAAATGTTAAGACACATAACATCTATTAATGCCCCCTCTAGGCACAAGGCCTGCTGGCTTCACATAAATGAAATAAGGTTGGTTAGGTATGATTTTCTCCTGACAAATACATGCTGGCTTTTACATGTCACCTTGTCAGCCTTTAGGTGTTTATAAATTGATTGATTAAAAATATGCCCCCATATTTCCATATTCTAGTGTTAGCCTGACTGATCTATAATTCTTTGTGTCCTCTTTTTCCCATTTTTTAAAGATGGGCACTATCCTTAAACAGTAGCCAATGGCTCTGCAGTTACTTCAGCCAGTCCCTGTAGTATTTTAATCAGGACCTGATGATTTAAAAACCTCTGTCTTATCTAAGCAAACTCTAATCTTTTTCTATCTCTACTGTCAGCAAAATGTGTGTCCCCATCCTTTATACTAATTGAATTATTTTGTGAAAACTGGAGCAAGACAGGCATTATACACTTCAGCCTTACATTATTAGCTTCCCCTCCCCATTCAGGAAGGCTCCTACATTTTTCTTCGGCGGCCTCTTATTTCTAACTTATTTATAGAATTATTTTTATGTACCTTAAAAGCTAAATCTCAAATTGTGATCTAGTCTTTCATATTTTGCCCCTACGTGCTTGTACTATATTGGTATCCTTAGTAATAGGTTTAAAGTTTGACTTTTTGTAATATTCCCTTTAAATTTTCAAGTAACTGAAGAACTTTTGGTTTAGCCAAGGATTTCTCTTTCTGTTCTTCCTACTTCCTTTTCATTGGGGTAACATCCATCATACCCTTAACATTGTTCATGCATAGGCATTACTAGGGGGGGTGGGAAAATCACAACTCTCCAGATAGAAATCACAGCCATATGTGTTCACACAGTTTCTTCTCAAACAAAAATGGCAGTTCCAAGAGAAAAATAACCCACATTTAACCCAATAGAAATTGCTCCCAGGAGATTTTTTCCCTGTAGACTTGCCCACTGCTTTTCTCTTCCTGGGGAGCAGGAGTTAAGTTGAAGGGAAATGCTCCCTGCACCTTCCCAAAACCAGGGCCACTTTGGTCTGGGGAGGGCATAGAGAACAGCTGCTCCTGCCCCTCTCATAGATTGGGAGGAGAGGGAAGGAGCATCCTCTCACTGTTCCCAACCCATTGCCCAGACTGGAGTCCCCAGTCTGAGGGGCGGTGATGGGGCTTGCCAGACTGTTCCTCCACTTGGCTCCCAGGCACTGGGAGCTGAGTGGTGGAGCACTTGCTCCTTGCTCCCTACTCACTCCTCAGACCAGAGTACTTGGTCTGAGTAGTGGGCAGTGGAATTTGCTCTGCAGCTCCATTCCCCCCAGCCCCCAAATGGGACGACTGGGAACAGCTGCTGCTCCCCACACATTTCACAGACCAGGATCACCCAGTCTTAGGAAGCCATAAGAAGCATGGGGAGGGGCCAGGTGTTGGACAAATACCTGTACTGCTCCCTCTCCCAGAAATATTTCTAGCAGTGGAAAATTTCTCCCACTAGAAATGAATGCCTGTTTGCGGCCATTGTCTTTTTAAAGGAGCAAACAGATATGTTCTGGACTTTTTTCCCCTTAGACTTCTCCTCCCATGAAATGCTTGTCACCAATTTTCTACATTTAAGTCCACTTTTATGATGTTTCCCCAAAGTTTTTATTCTGTTATTCTCCTTCCTTCCTTCGCTGTCACCAATGTCACCTTCCACCCTTCACGTTCTCAGCTAGTTCCTCTCTATTGGTGAAAACCAAATCTAGGAAAACCATCTTTCTAGTTCTTTTCTTCACTTTCGTTATAAAAAAACAAAACAAACAAACAAACAAACAAACAAAAAAAAACTTATTTCAAACACATTTTCCAAGATCTTGTTGGACAACCTGATGTTAAAGTGTGTCTAGGTAGTTGGAGTCCCTCATTACAACCAACATGGATGAATTTGATAGTTGTTCAAGAAAAGACTCTCAGTCAGGGGCCCCAACAGGCAGCCCAGCCTGGGTAAATTACCTATTTGGTCATATCTATCTGAGGGATCTAACTGGTAGCCCTACCCCAGGTAATAAAGCAGGTGGCCACTGCCTGGCCCTCCTGATTGGCTTCTAGGAAGAGCAGCCTGCCCATTTAGTTCCACCTGTGGCTGCAGGCCAGGCAACAGCTCTTCTGGTTGGCCCTAATAAGCCTCTCAAATCTTACACTCCTGGTTCTCTGATTCTTGACCCTGCTTAGCTCTTGTTCCTGAGCTCTAGCGAGTTGGTTATTTCCCTTGGATGTGGTAGCTTAGTCTCCGACTCTGGGTTCACTGTGACTCTGGCTCTGATCCCTGGTATACTCTGGTTCCAGCTCTGAGTCTTGGCATACTATGACTTGGCTTGTGATTCTGGTTCCTATTATACCCTGACTTTACCTCTGTCTCCCAGCTCATTCTGACTTTGGCATTATCCTCTGACTTCTGAACCTTAACTTGGCTTGCAGTTTGGACTCTGCCCCTGGATTTCCCTTTCCCTTTGGTATCCTGGTCTCTAATTCCTGACCCCCTCATGAAGCCTGTGATTTGCCATGCCTTAGTGGCCTAACTATTCTGCTAGACTGCTCACAACCTGGTCCTTAATCACCCCATCACTCATTATTCTCACTTCTTGTCTTTATCAAGAGACTTTCAACAGTCTACCCACCTAGACTTCAGAGCAAGTGAATGGAGGTTGGGGTGGTATGGGCACTAAGGCACATGGTTAACAGCCCAAAGCTTGCAAGTTCAAGGCCATAGCAGAAGCACTCATGGTACATCCCTGTCAGAGTCTAACTAATTTGCAAATGCTGCTAAATACTTTGTCACCAGGAAGGAAGAACAAATAAATAAAGAAACAACAACATTTAACTTAAAAATAATGCCTCTGGTTGTGGACATACAGAACTGGCATAGTTTGAGTTCCCAATTATTAGTACAAGAACAAGGTGTGTTGTTACTCTACTTGTAGACTCACCCCAGACTGAGTGAGAAAATAGCAAGTTATGAAGAGAAGTTCATAAGACAACTTGTACTGCTATCTAATTTGTTCAGAAGGAGAGTTTACTTTTTGGGAGATGTTCTTTAGAATCTTCTTGCCTTCAGAAGATACCCAACGGATTTTGCCTGGTGAGCCTTTACCTGTCCATGTTAGTCAGGCTACATGCATGTGTGATCCTCTCTCTCTGAAGACTCATTTTACTGATGCTTTGCAAAACAGCTGTTGCATTGTAGTCTAGTCTAAAGGAACACTTAATTCACAGTGTGCACATGTGAGCAAACTGAATGCATGCAAACACATGTGTTCCTACTGGCCTGAAGTTCTTGGAACCTATAAGCTGAAAAGCAATGTGCTGGCTCCAAAAGTTGATGAGTCCAGCTTTTTTCTGAACTTCTCACTCAGTAGAAAATTTTTCCAAAGAAGTGAACCAAATAGAACCTTTCCAGGAAAATAAAATGCTGTTTAAAATCCAGTAGTTACATATGAAGACTGTGATTACAGGAAAACAGATTATGTGTTAAGACATATTAGCAAACATACTTTATTAACTAAAACATTTAAAAATATTTACATAGCATTTAGCATAGATAATGATACTGAAGTTTAAAAATATAAATATGCCCCAAGATTTAAAAAGTGTTAGCTGTCCATAGGAAAAAATAAGCAGGCCCTGACTACATGAGGTTCTAAATCCTATTTAAAAATCTTGTTACATGCTTTATCTGATACATTTTAAAAACAGTCCTTATTTACTCAGTCTAGATAAATTGTTCAAAACCTATGTTGTTTTACCAATACTCAACTCCTTTGCTGTGAATTACTAAAGTTCTGATACTATACATTACTCAAAATGGAGATTCCCTTGTCCATTCATAATCACAAAGGTACAAATAATAAAAATGGAATGCAATGGAAGTATTATCTTTGAAAAAAATCTAAATTTTTCAATCTTCTGTTTCCTGTCATCCCTTTTATTTAGTTAGGGTTTGCTGTTGTCTTGACACAGGATCCTTACTGGACACTAAGTGGATAAATTCTCATACAGTGAGAAGATGTTAAACCCCAAGGATTTGGAGAAGATATGCAAATCTGAATCTGATAAGGCTGGCTTTTGTGATAACAAAATACTGAATTTACTGGGAGGCAAATCTTAACATATAGAGAAACTGGACTCTGTAACTAAGATATCCTGCCATAATTTTTTTCAATGCAGAGATACAATCAGTATATCAACCACATCTGGAAGGTGCTTCCACTAGTTCTGGAGGAGACATTGGAAAGTGAATGTAAACTGGGTTGTGCTAAAATAAACTTTGAAAATGTAAATTGAGAGCATTTACAAAAATCTGTTATCACATTTTTTCATCCAGAAGCTAGATGAAAATATTTCTTGCAGGGTAAAGCCAAATGAATCTTTAAGTATTAATGGACTTATGCTAGGGATGACTTTGACCCAGTGTTCTCAATATTATAAGAATAACTATATAGTATGCCATGACAACGACATTTCATTTATGTATTTTGATGTTTGGCTGATATTTCATTTTGGATGAGGTTATAATGGGGAGGAGATGTACTCAGACTGGCATGGGGAGAAGTAGTACTCAGACCACCAGTCTTATGAGCTCATCCAACAGAGAAAGCATTATGAAGGATCTCCAGGTCTAGACCCCTATTCCAAGCGACGGGAAACGGGGAGGGGGAATGACAGTTTGGGCACTATGTACAACAGGATGCAAAATCCTGCCTGTGCTTCAAATCAGTTGAGCAAAAGACCAGAAAACACTACAAAAGGGAAAAGGGGAATAGTGAGGTCTCCCAGTATTGGTCTGGCTTGCCGTTTTATCAGGCAGAGACTATTCACCTTGTTTGCTGAGTCTACTGAAGACAAATTATGAAGCATAAGATGGGTATATTTATCCAAAGATATGTGGAGGGCTCAGCTTCATGGATTCATAGATTGTAAGGCTGGAAGGGACCTCAGAAGATCATTGGGTCCAGCCCCCTGCACCAAGCAGGAGAGACAACTGGGGTCAAGCGACCCCAGCAAGGTGACCATCCAGTCTCCTTTTGAAGATTGCCATTGTAGGTGATTGCACCACCTCTGGAGGGAGTTTATTCCACAGTCTGGACACCCTGACTGTAAATACGTTTTTCCTAATGTTGAGTCTGAAATGGTCTTCCAGGAGTTTATGGCCATTATTCCTGGTTTTCTCCAAGGGTGCCCTGGTGAACAGCTGTTCACCGAGCCCTTGATATACTCCCCTAATGTAGTGGTAAGCTGCTACCAAGTCACCTCTCAGCCTTCTCTTTTTCAGGATGAAGAGTCCCAGGTCCCAAGACCTTTCCTCGTATGGCTTGCCGTGCAAGTCTCTGATCATACACTGTTTGCTGTACTCTCTCAAGCTTGTCCATTACCTTGTTAAAGTGCAGTGCCCAGAACTGGATGCTGTACTCCAGCTGTGGTCTCACCAATGCCAAGTAGAGCGGAAGAATCACTTCCTTGGTTTTGCTGGAGATGCATCAATTGACGTATGGCAGTGTATTATTTGCCCTGCTTACAGCGTTGCACTGCCGGCTCATATTCATACTGTGGTCTATTATAACCCCCAGGTCCCTTTCATTCGTGGTGCTCATTAGTGTGGCACCACCAAGCCTGTAGGTGTGCAGGGGGTTGTTCATCCCAAGGTGGAGCACTTTACATTTCTCAATGTTGAAATTCATCTGGTTCCAATCTGCCCAATTTGCTAGTCTGTCTAAGTCTGCCTGTATCTGTAGCCTATCTTCAAGCGTAACCACGCTCCTCCATAACTTGGTGTCATCCACAAACTTGGCCAGTGAGCTCTTCACCCCCACATCCAAATCATTGACAAAGATGTTGAAAAGTACTGAGCCAAGCACTGACCCCTGAGAGACACCGCTGGCCACTTCTTGCCAGGATGACATAGATCTGTTCATTAGGACTCTCTGGGTCATATCCTGCAGCCAGTTTCCTACCCACCTGGCTGTCTCAGAGTCAAGCCCACAATCCTCCAATTTTATCGCGGGGACATCATGGGATACCAGATCAAAGGCTTTTTGGAAGTCAAGGTATACAATGTCCATCTCCTCTCTCTCTTGTCCAGGTGGTGAGTTACCTGGTTATAAAAGGAGATGAGGTTGGTAAGGCAAGACCTACCCGCAATTAATTCATGCTGGCTGTCATTCAGGATCCTACCTTCTGCAAGCTTATCGCAGATAGACTTCTTGATGATTTTTTCCAGGATTCTCCCTAGGATGGAAGTTAGACTAATTCACCTATAGTTACCCGGGTCCTCCCTGCAGCCCTTCTTGTGGATTGGAAACTGTCATTTCTCCCACTCTTTTCCCTTCCCTAGGAATAGGGGTTTAGGCATGGAGATCCTTCATTAGACTCTCTCTGTGGGATGAGTGCACAAGACTAGTCCAAGCCCGAGTAATTCTCCTCCATTAAGTTCCTTTCTCACTACCTGATGGCAAGATGGGTAAGGATATAGCCCACAGAGTTGCAAGTTCTACAGAATAATTTTTGTTGAACTTTTTGATCAGGTTTATAGGAGGCTGTTGCAGCAAAGATCGCACTGCCAGCTCAGGGGAGAGAATAAGAAGAAACCCCGAGGAGAACAATAAGTGCTGGGGTGGGTGCCAGAAAACCTAATGGACACAGGAGAACTGGGCATGTGGAAGAATGGAATGCCCCGATATATTAGTTCCTGCTGGTTCTGGTTGGTTGGGTGCGGGATGGGGAATACTCAAGAACTGTGCCCCACAGCAAGAGAGAGCGAGAGCGAGAGATGAGGAAATGAATGGATGCGGAGGGAACTCCGCAAGAAAATCCTTTAAACTGAAGAGGAGTGTGTAACAACACCCTGGGAGGGATAAAGGGATGAGGGCACGATGCTCTCCCCTTTTGAGACTCAGAGGAGTCTCCATATTTACCTGAGAGAAAGAAGCTGAGATGACCACTGGGATCTGCAAAACAGCTAATCATCCCCAAGGGAGGAAAGTGGATCTGGCAAACTTCAAGAAAGGGAGGAAAGTGGATCTGGCAAACCACAGGCCCTTACAGGCTCAGCAGTGCTACGCTGGCTAGCACTACAGAAGAAAAGGGACTTGGGGGTCATGATTGACCACAAGATGAACATGAGCCTTCAATGCGATGCTGCAGCTAGTAAAGCGAGCAGAATGTTGGCTTGCATCCATAGATGCTTCTTGAGCAAATCCCAGGATGTCATTCTCCCATTGTACTCGGCCTTGGCGAGGCTGCAGCTGGAGTACTTCATCCAGTTTCGGACTCCACAATTTAAAAAGGATATGGAGAAGCTTGAGAGAATCCAGAGAAGAGCCATGCACATGATCAGAGGTCAGGAAAACAGTTCTTATGATGAGAGCCTGAGAGCCATAGGACTCTTCAGCTTGGAAAAGCGCAGGCTCAGGGGCAATCTGAAAGTTTATAAGGGGTGTTCACCAGGATCTGGGGGAATGTTTGTTCACTAGAGCACCCCAAGGGATGACAAGGTTGAACAGTTATAAACTCCTGCAAGACAGTTTCAGGCTGGACGCAAGGAAGAACTTCTTTACTGTCCAAGCCCCCAAGGTCTGGAATAGCCTGCCATCGAATGTGGTTCAAGCACCTACTTTGAATGCCTTCAAGAGAAATTAGGATGTTCATTGTGCTGGGATCCTATGACCCCAGCTGACTTCCTGCCCCTGGGGCAGGGGGCTGAACTCGATGATCTTCCAAGGGCCCTTCTAGCCCTAATGTGTATGAAATTATGAAATCTATGAAATCCCAACACTGAGCCTGTAATCAGAAGAAGACATCAAACTGTGAGTGAGGGTCCTGCTGGGAAGAGCG
>NW_005843142.1:39148-48429 GCF_000455745.1 Alligator sinensis | reverse complement strand
AGCGTTTGTGAAAACAGATGCTCAGAGTCCTGCAACCCTCTGAGAACCATATTTATGCTAAGAAAGGGGTAATTTGACCGTACCCAGCCAGCAAGATTCAGCTTATTGGGCAAATTAAACTAGGGCCAAAGCTGCGTAGAGAAAAATCAGGAAAAATTCTAGCTAAAGGAAAAGATAACAGCCAGTAGGATCACTAGCCTCCCTCCTCCTTTTTCTTTGTTACACCAAGTCATGGGAGGCGAGATCAGGTGGATAAGCTAATAAAAAGGAACCTATAACAAATGTCAGCTGTAAATCCTAGAGATATGCAAGCTCCTGGTAGCACAAACCCCACATCACGTGAGGAGGGAGCCCTTAGAATAAGGATTTCTCTCACAGAGGCCCAAATATCTGAGGGAACTGTGTAGATGCAGGAAATCCCTGCTTCCTTTAGAGTATCAAGAAGGAAAAAAAAAATATAATAATAATAATAATAATAATAATAATAATAATAATAATAATAAAAATCACTGTCTTTTTAATCAGGTTATTGTATAAGCCTGGGAGCCCAATAAGCTTTAGACTCTTGGGATTTTTCAGCAATTGAAGGAAGTGGCTGGGCACAAAACAAATGCTTCAGCTTCAATATTCATATGTGATTTTGAATTGGGCAGAGCTGTAATTCCAGCCTGGTACTTATTGACTGAAAATATTAAATAGTTATATGTTTTCATGTTCCTATTTGGTTCTAAATAAAAAGCATAACACTAGAAAAGATTTTTTTAGCCTGTACCTTGTAGTTTTTGACCAAATGGTCTGAGAACTATTTTGATGTTGAAGAATGTGTGTGATACTTAGGGTGTGGGGAAGGAAAGAAAAGGAGTAATCTATTTTAAAAGGCAATTATCTTGTTCCCAGGTGGATGAAGTGCAAGATCAGAGAACTCATAAGTAATGTGGGTGGTCTGGGCTACTTTGTATTGAAGCTAAAAGCTGACCTTAGTGCAAAGGAGTGGACTGCACAATGGGAAAAAGAAAAGAAGTTGAGTCTATTACATTTTACTTTATTTATATTAGCAATTATTCTTGAAAAGACCAGTGGAGGAACAGTTGTTGGGAAAGCTGTCAAGGCTTCATAACCATTTATTTGAGAAAAAACACTAGGCAATAACTTGAATGAAAAGGACATGAATTTTCAAATCAGAGATGGCTCCTCTGGACCAAAGCTTCTGCTCCGAAACACCAGGGCACTTTAGTCAATCTGAATGTGAATATTGTGGTGCATGGCAGGCCCTATTGGTTTTAAAAAAATTGGAAGCTTATTATTTTACTCTGTTTATTTGCTTTATTCTTATCCATTTCTCTCTTTCTTTTCTGACTGTAATCTCCCTGGGACAAAGAAGTCGTCTTTCTTTGTACTTACACAAAACAGAGCACAACAGGCCCCCAGACTTGGTTGGGATTTTACTGGCATCAATGAAATAAGTGACTTATGAATCCTAGACTAAAATCCATTACTTGGAGGCACAGTACTTCATTATTTTATTAGCAATCTTCCAAAGAAAAGTTTTTCCAACAACATTTTTAACTTATCAAATGATTTCTTTGTCACTGGGAGAAAATACTTAGTTTAATGTTTTTAAATTGTGAGTGGGGGCTCCTAGATCAATAATAAAGAGGAAAAAAAAAAACTTTGACTCCGGGTTTCCCACCAGTGTTTCTCTTTCCTGCTATGACTTGATGGGAGTTCAACACAAAAAAAAAACCAAAACACAGGATAACTCTGTGTTCTAATTGTAGTCGAGATTGATATTTTGGCTTTTATTCCCTTTATGCCTCTGCAACCAGAGGGCTGCTCACTTTCCAACCATCAGCCTGGTCTTGGCCTTAGAGGGCATGACCTCTGATAGCTCTGGGTCCTTACTAGGAACCCTCAAAGGAAAACACAAAAATCAAAGTACCTGTCACAGGATGGGGTCCCTAAGGACAGCTGTGATCTCCTAAGGCCCCTTGACTCTGCCAATTTGGCCTGATGGGCACCCTCTTTTCTTGCCAGCCACGTCTTGATGTAAATGTAATGTAAGGAGGCTACCTTCACGTCTGATTGGACACGGTTCTGATAGACTTCCCTGGACCTTGTGGGTCCCCAGCCTTACGGGTTATATGCATGGCTCCAACCACACCTTTACCATGCCCCAAGCCTTGCAGATGGCATGGATATTGTTCGGTCTGAGCCTTGCTGTGAATGGGCCCCCTTGTCCTCTCTGGGCTCTCTGCAGCCCTGTCTCTGTGCCTCACTGGCGCCTGGGTCTGTGCACCCCAAGTGCCATGCCCTCGCTGGTGCCAAGGTCTGTGCACCCCAAATGCCGTGCCCTCACTGGTGCCGAGGTCCCCACACTATAGTGGGGCCCCAATGAGGCCTGCTCCTTCCCCAATAGCCTCTCCCAAACCACCGGTATTATAAACAACAACCAAACATAATCCCCTAGGCTATAAAATAACACGAACTGCATAAGGTGTGCTCTGCCCCTTTCCATTACTAGGAGCAGAACTTAGTCAGGCCTCTTCCCTTCACTCACTCTAGGAGGGCTCCTTCCCCCTTGGCCGCCGGCAGAGAACTGCCTTCCTTGGTTCCAGCCTGGGGTTTATATGGGCCTAGGGCCCTGCTCCTTCCAGCCAGCTGACCAGGTGCAGGTGTAGGCTAATTTCCTCATTAGCTGGTTGCCATGACTGGCTGGCTCTTTGGGCTCTCCCCCAGGCAGTTTCTGCTCTTCTAGGAGCAGGCACCTAAGTGCCCTGCGACAGTACCAATCAGCCTCTTTGTCAGGCAGTTTCTTTCCCCCCACCCCCGCTTCTCTCTCCATGGGAGGAGAAACTCTAGGCAGAGTATACACAGTCAAAATTCCCATTCCATAACTTTGCTGGAAAAGTCTGTAATTAATTCTGAGTACCTTATCTGGGGGTTTTTTTACCACCCAGTCCTGGGTTGTGCTCCACCACATTGATTCTTGATACTTGCTCACTGAGGGACACTGCCCTCAAACCACTCTCGTGCCTCCACACGAAATCAGCTCCGTCACTCTTTCTCGGCATGGCTCTCAATTTCCCTTCTGGGGGTGTTGTTTCAATCTTCACTTCCTTTTAACTGGGTTAGTCCCAATTAGCAATTTACAAGTTTCTCTGTTCCTCTGGTGCAGCAGATGCTTCTGGTGCCAGCTGATGACATCATCCACCTGGGTGTCCTGCCGCTGATCAGGTACATTTCTTTTTTTTGTAGCTACTCTAAGTAACGGGGCCACAGGCTCCCTGTTACATATGTAAATCATACTTCTACACTTTGAAAAATAAATATGTCCAACTTCTTAATGCACTGAGGATGGGGGAAGGCCTCGAGGATAGGGGAAGGTACCGAACCTGGTAAATGCATGATAAATTCGGCCAAATTCATTGTGAGTGTAAATAAGTGAGGCTTATGTAAAGCAGCAAGAAATCTGACCCATGATGTTTTTGAGTGGCCTACAGAATCACTGGAAACACCAGCCTGGGGATCAGCTCTTTCTGAACTCTTAAGGGAGCATAATATAGCACTTTACACTTTTTTTTTCTTTACACAGCTCAGATAGGGCAAGTCAGTCAGAGACAAAGCCCAAACGGAGGGATGTGGGGATGACAACTCCTCCACTCCCTAAAACTGCACCCTGGCTGAGTAAACAAATAAAGAAAGAACTCTTTCCATGCTTTCCTCATCTTTATGTATCCCCACAGGACCAGCCATATTTTGTCCCCAAAACTTAAATTATTCGGGACAAGTTTAGGATTGGAATGTCATTTAGGCTAGGGACAGACATTCAAAAAGCCTGAGCCTTCAATCTTTGAAGGTTAGTCTAACTTGGCTAGGCTAAATCAGTTTTGTAACCAGGCATCCCAGAAATGCAGGCACATACCTGCAGTGACTCAGACTAGAAGCTGGGGCCACTAGAGCAGCTCTCCCTTCCTGTGTATACTGTTGACCTGAGGCCCTGGCAGGATGTTTGGATTAGGGAGGGGTTCCCCACTCTGCCCCCCATTTCTGACCAGCCCAGCAGGAAACTGATAACAGTGTTTATCACCCATAACTCAGTGCTTATCACCTCATTAAGAAAACAACAGAGGGACATTACCAGCTACCTGTTGATTCTGCCTTTGTCCCATCTGTCACAGCACAGACTGTAGCCAGCATGTGGTTTGCTAGCTTATGCTATGTGTCTGTGCAAGGCAGAGGGGACAGTGTAAGAGGGGGAATCCAGGCAGATGCCTGTAGTCTGTGCTGACCTCCAGTCAGGGAGCAGATAGGAGAGGCCAGACCTGCTGTGAAGCAGAGAGCCCCACCCATCCCAGAGAGCATGCTGGGATACTGGGGCTGTCTGATTTAACTTAAACCAGCAAGGGGTCTGGGACAGACATCACATAAACCAGTTTGACCCACATCAGTTAAGTCTGATACTACATTCAACCAGGTTTATCTCAAACTAGTTTCAGCCATTTTCACTTCCACAAGGAAGTACCAAATGACAGCACCATAATCATGACACCATAGGGGCACATGTAGACATGCCCAGAGAGACCTGATCACTGCATCACAGACCAAATTTCTACACCCATTATGTTAAATAAATAAAAGGAAAGTGTGAATGGAAGGAGAAGAAAGTTAATAAGGCATCCTGTGGAGGAGGGGGTGGGAAAGGGGGAGGTCAGAAAAAACAAATTTGGAACATGACAGCAGCGAGCTGAAAGAAAAGTACATAACTGAAGCCACAGATATAATATGCTACATTGGTAAGTCTTACAGTGGCTAAAGGCAATCAGAATATATTCAAAGTAAGTATCTACAGACTATTAGTATAGCAGCATTGTGTGGCTTACTGCTTAATGTATCTGAAGGAACATGTATAAAGTCCCTGCACATATTAACTATTATAGATTCATCTATCATGAATACATCTTAATGACTCTGAGTGGAAGGTACCAAGTTTATGCATTATTATTTTATTTTTGATGAGGATGTGAGTGGATGCTTCCATTTAACAGATTGCAAGGTTTCAGAGGCCTCATATTCACTGATGTGAAAAATTACCTTTACTTAAAAAGAAACAGAGGAGGATAAAGGCAAAGCAACATGGCCAGGCTGGTAAACCCAATAAAATGCATCTACATGAAAGCTAATATATTAAAGAAATGTTAGAAAGAAAGAGCTAAGAGACTTCAAAATTAAAAGGAATTCTTAATTTAATTCATCCCTGTTCATCCTTGGAATACTTGGTCAAAATAGAGTAGGTTACCAAAACAGTGGGGATGCTAACTCCACTCTACACCTTGTTTGGTCTTTGTCAGTTTAGTTCACACTATTACTATTCCTTTGTCAACAATTTTGAAAAGAAAGATATAGAACAATTTGGCAGAAGGTTTTTTGCAGGCAAGACTACTGAAATGGCAAAGTGCATCAGGCAACCAGACCTCAACTCATAAGATTGCGAACTGAGGTTACTAACAAAACCATAACCAATTGTTACTGGAGCTAAATGTGTACCAATAGATGCTGTACGCAGATTTCTAACTTGCTTTCCATGCAAATGTATGTCTTTCTTTTAAAAAAAAAAAAAAAATCATATTTATAAAATCCTGAGTTCAATTCCATTTGATTAAGTTGTAGGTGAAACTGAATACATCTACACAAATGATTAACTTTGTGGAATCAAAAAAAAATATATGCCTTAAACTTTGACTATTTTAGTTATAAGATGACATAACCGCTTTGTGGAGAATTGCTGGCTCTGTATAGTAGAACAGATAAGAGAAAGTGTTTGTTCTTTGTAACTCCTCTGCAACTGCTTCGCTCACCGCGGCCTTGAAGATAGCAAAAAGTATGTACAACTCTGATTTGCAGGTGCAAAAAGGAGGTTTGTGAACTAACCTCGCCTCCCCCATTAGTTCCCATCCTGATTACAGCAAAGAAATAATAAAGTAACATTATAGCCACTTTTCATGCCAATTTCACTATATGATCACGTGAGTTGTAAGCAACTGTTAAAAAGTATATAAGCCTCCTGATTTTGCTCTTGGGGGAGGACCCCTTCCAAGTGCTTGGGAAATCCATGTCACTTTGGAATCCCCCTTACAGCTGTAGTTTCTTTTAAATAAAAGCTTCTGCTGACCTGACCCAAAAATATGCTGCGTGTGTTTCCACGACAATTCCTGGTGCCGTGACTCGGATCCAGAACACAGGCTGAGAAAGGAGGACCGCAGACTGCCCCCCCCCAACCCCGAGGCGCCAAACTTGAGAGGTAAGAGACCTAATTCAAAATCTCTATTGGGGTTTCGGAGGAGGACTGCCTGTAGGCTCCCAACTTGGCCGTGGTAACTGGATCTGAACCTTGTTAAAACAGGTCAGTCTGAACCTTACTGCCGGCTAAAATTTTCTGTCTGGTAAAGGATCCCATTTTGTGTCTGGTAACGTACGTTTTATTTAGGGAGAAACTGTATGAAGCACCTTCATCCTACAGCACATCGGGCTTGTCGTTAATTAACTAAGGCGGTGTGGGGGAGGAGGTCTGGCTGACTGAATGAATGTGCATGTGTGTGTATTTAGAAATATGAGCCACTGACCAGGTCTGAGACTACGGTTGGGTTCAGCCGCCCCAATTCTGCCTGACAGGGCAGTTTTGAAAGCAAGGGGGCCCAACTGGAACCTCGTGACCCAGTGGACAGGGCTTCCCAGTGATTGAATAAATGTGTGTGTGTGCATTTAGAAAAATGAGCCACTGACCAGGTCTGGGACTAAGGCTGGGTCTAGCCGCCCCGATTCTGCCTAAAAAAGGTAGCGTCGAAAGCAAGGGGGCCCAGCTGAAACCTCGTGACCCAGTGGACAGGGCGTCTGAGTGATTTTGTCTTTTCCAAACCCCTTGTCCCAGTAGCTTCTGCCGAGAGCAGGAGTGAAAGGATTCCTCTTGTGTTTCCCTTCCCATTTCCATTTTATGAGCCGGTGTCGGGTCAGAAGCCTTTTGTCTGGGCAGTGAAAAACTGCGGGGCAAGGCACTGAGCGGCCCGGACATCCTAAATAAGCCTCTCCTACGTCTCCCTGTGTGACTGAAAATGGGAACGAGTCAGTCTAAACAAGTTCCCGTCCCCCCTAAGGGGACTCCGGCGTACTTTATGTACACACACTATTCTCCCGAGGCTTGCAAGTACCTGGATAAGTGGAACTGGTATACTAGGGATGATCCTGTGAAGCATTTTCCACAAGAAGGAACATTTGATCAGGATAAAATAGTGCACTTAAGAGGGGCTTTAGAGTCCCGTGGATCCAAAACACCACAAAACCAGTGGGACGCGTTCTTTTATTGGTATGATGAAATGTCCAAAAGGCGGACAGAATCTCAAACTAGGAGCCTAAAAGACTCTCAAGAAAAATTAAAACAGCAGTTACAAGCTGTTCGGGAGAAATTGGCTGCTCCCCCAAATTACACGCCGGCCACCGCTCCGATGTATCCAGCATTGCCCGGGGCGCCCCCACCACCGGAGCCAGCAGAGGATATCCTTGACCTTTGTTCGAACCCTGCTCTCCTGGGACTCCCACATCAGCAACAACCGGTTCAACATCAGGCTGCAGCCCAGGCTAGTAACTCATTAGCTGAAGCTCCTTCAGTAAATCCATCCACGGAGCTTAATAGTCTGGACTCATCCACCATATCTGCCACTCAATCATCACCAGTGTGGCAATTTACTCCTGGGTCACAACCCACCACAGGTGTATTTAGAAGAATGGGAATAGGCATGGAAAGATCTCCCATCAATCTTAGATCCCGAGCTGCACAAGTTTACCCCCTAAGACAAATGCCAGGCATTGGCACCGATGGACAAAATATAGTAACCGTGCATGCACCCTGGACTCCAGGTGATCTCTACAATTTAACTCAAAAATTCCCCAAAATCAGGGAAGACCCAGAAAAATTTCAGGAAGAATTGCAGACTGTTATAAATTGTTATAATCCAACATGGGCTGACATTAATCAGCTCATGCGATCGATTTTGCCCAAGGAAACTATGCTACGTCTGTATGCTGCCTGTACTTGGCCAGATCAAAACCCAGGGATTGGCCAAGACTTTATTGACAAGAGAAATGCTTTGGTTCAGGCAGTTCTCACAATTTGCCCAAAAAAGGCAGACTGGACCAAAATAAATACCTGTAAACAAAACAAAAATGAACACCCCAGTGACTATTTGGAACGCCTCAAACAGGCATTTGAACGATACTCAGGAATGGATAACCCAGTCGGAAATGCTAAACAAGCAATAGTGGCAGCATTCATCCAGGGACTTAACCCTAAAATTGCTGAGAAAATTCAAACAGTAATTATTGGCTGGGAAACTAAAGATTTGACTGAAGTCCTTGCTGCGGCTAACCATTTTCATAACAAATTGGAACGGTCTAAAGACAATGCCGAGTTTAAGTTAATGGCCTTACAGATTTCTCAGTTGCAGGGTCCAGGTAGAGGAAGGGGACGAGGACGGGGAAGGGGAGGCCCGGGTAGATTCAGGGGAAGAGATAGATCCTTGAGCCCACAAAACCCAGGCTATGGGAACCAATGTCATTATTGCAAGCAAGAAGGACATTGGAAATCAGAATGCCCCAAGCGCCCCGGCCAAGGACCCAGACCCCAGTCCCTGCCCCCACCTCCACTTCCTGTCAATTTTCCCAGTGTTGAATAGGACAGCCTGAGGGACAGTGACATCATCGCTCCTTTGCTTGCTACTGACCAATCTGGTCCGTTTGTTGAATGCCTTATTTCTGGTAAACCTGTCTCCTGTCTTGTCGACACCGGAGCATCCCGCTCCACGCTAAAGGCTGCTGAGTTTCCTTTTCTACCTTATTCTCCTGAAACTATAAATGCTGTCGGTATAGGCGGACAACCTATCCCACATCCCGTCTCTGAACCTGTCTCCATCTCTATTGGCCCTTTGTCTGAAAATCATGCCTTTCTTCTTAGCCCCTGTGCACCTGTCAACCTTCTTGGTAAGGATTTGTTGTGTAAACTGGGATGCGTGATTTATTGTAGCCCAGATGGTGTTTACCTTGAGGTACCAGAACATAGGGAAACTGAGCTTGTGGCTTTGCTAACCCAGGAGTACTCTGAACCTGACACTTCCTACTTGCAAGAGGAACTGTTGGCACGAGTACCTCCACAGCTGTGGTCCACCCATGCAAATGAAGTGGGGCACATGCTGAGTGCTGAACCAGTGCGTATCATCTTGAACCCTGCCAAGCCA
>NW_005843142.1:0-36176 GCF_000455745.1 Alligator sinensis | reverse complement strand
TTTCTGGTGCTGGTTATGTTTGTTGTTAAAATTCTTTGTCCCTCCTGTATCTAAAAATGGCACTGATATCCTTATATATCACACTTGGGTATCTCAGTATCACCCAAGGGGGGTGGGAGAAAAATTTGTACTTGCAGATCTCCCGTACGGTGGCTCAAGCTGGAAATAAAAGTGACTGCTGGATATGCTCTCACAGCCCAGCGCACCTACAACAAGGAATCCCAATGATCGGAGTACCAATATCCCTCCGGCAATGGGGAACAATAAACGGCGGCTTCGTTAGACACTACTCGTTAGCTGCCCATCGGTCCGCTCCTAAAGAATGGAGGGCCGCCCCTGCTAACTGGATAATCTCCCCAAGAGTAGAGGCGCCTTTCTGTTACAGATCCAACAACACCGGAGCTTATAATAAAGCCACACCTGTAGGACACTACCCTCATTGCCTAACTACTCTAGATTATAGCCCCAATAGCACCAGTGGAATCCTGTTGGGTAATGTACCCTCTCTCAATTGTACAGGATTCATGGTCTACAACTTTTCTAAGGAACCTCATGTTGCTCTCATTGCAAACAGATCGGAATTTTACATTGACTCCAATTTTACTTCTTGTAATATATCTCGGTCCAGCAGGATAACAGCTGAACGTGGTCCGTCCTATACGATGCATATTAATCGAAAGTGCCGGATATGGCACAACACCTGTCGAGATTTGAGTACCCTTTCTGCCCCAGGCCTTTACTGGCTCTGCGGAAACAGGGCTCATAAAATCTTGCCCTGGAATTGGGTGGGGGCATGCACTCTTGGACGTGTTATCCCTGGTTTTGAAATGCATAGTACAATATATCTGGAACAAGTAAAAAATTTCAACCATCACATGAAAAGGGCGGTTAACCCCTTAGCTACCAGAAACACAGGGTTCCATCAATTTGTGAGAACCTTCATACCGTGGCTTGGAGTAAGAGAATTGGAACTAGCCATAATTAACATTTCAGCCACAATGGAAGCTATGGGAAATGCCACTGCGGATGCAATTCAGGCTCTGCAAGAAGAGATCTCCCAGATCTCACAAGTAACTATACAACACCGCGTAGCCCTAGATTACCTATTGGTATCCCAGGGAGGAGTATGTGCCTTAGTAAACTCCACCTGTTGTGTCTATGTCAATCAGGACATGCGAATTGAAACTGACATTCGTAAAATCCGAAGTCAGTTAAGGGTCTTACATCAGGTGGCCTCAGAAAATACTGACTGGGGTCTAAAAGAAATGTGGTCTTGGCTAACCTCCTGGCTCCCAGATTTCGGGGCCCTTGGCAAGAAAATCCTGTATGGAATATTGTTTGTCTTGATAGTTCTGATAATGTTTTATGTCTTAGTACAACTGATCCTCTGCTGCGTAAAAGCCAGCAGGAGAAGCTTTAGCAAGGCAAAAAAACCCACAGCAGAGTCTAAAATAATGGTGTTACAAAAGCCAACAATGTGAGGTCACGGTCGGCAGGGCTAACCGGACCCTATCGTGCATCCACAGATGCATCTCAAGTAGGGCCAAGAAGGTGATTCTCCCCCTCTATGTGACACTGGTGTGGAATCAGAAAAAATATATGCCTTAAACTTTGACTATTTTAGTTATAAGATGACATAACCGCTTTGTGGAGAATTGCTGGCTCTGTATAGTAGAACAGATAAGAGAAAGTGTTTGTTCTTTGTAACTCCTCTGCAACTGCTTCGCTCACCGCGGCCTTGAAGATAGCAAAAAGTATGTACAACTCTGATTTGCAGGTGCAAAAAGGAGGTTTGTGAACTAACCTCGCCTCCCCCATTAGTTCCCATCCTGATTACAGCAAAGAAATAATAAAGTAACATTATAGCCGCTTTTCATGCTAATTTCACTATATGATCACGTGAGTTGTAAGCAACTGTTAAAAAGTATATAAGCCTCCTGATTTTGCTCTTGGGGGAGGACCCCTTCCAAGTGCTTGGGAAATCCATGTCACTTTGGAATCCCCCCTACAGCTGTAGTTTCTTTTAAATAAAAGCTTCTGCTGACCTGACCCAAAAATATGCTGCGTGTGTTTCCACGACAACTTGGATCAATAAACTTCAATGCAGTTTGTGCCAGAGAAAACTGCTCCCAGTAGCAGCGTTTACACATGCACCCAGGACCACAGCAATTCAAGCCAAGGCAGAGCAGCCCCGGGTGGCAGGGGACATGGGGTGTCAGCCCCAGGCTCCAGGTGGCAGCATCAGGTGGCCAAGGGGCTGGCTGGGGCACAAGGGTACTGTAGTGTTGGGCTAGCCAGCAGGAAGCCCCCACACTGTAGCACCCTTATGCCCCAGCCAACTGCTGTCACAGTCTACATGTGTTTCAGTGTGTATAACTACTCCACAGTAGGATAGTATTGTCCAGGACAGTACTATCCTACAGCAGAGTTAATTAATTTACTGCACCTTAATACTGGCACACACTTTATTGCAGAGCTAATTAGTCAATTCTGCAGTAAATTGTGCATGTAGATGCACCCACTCTGAACAAGTACTGAAACAAGGTATTTTAATAGCATGTAATTTTTTCCTCACACAATTGAAGTTCTGCCTAGAAAGGAGTCAAACCTCTGGAACCAAAGAGAACACAACATGCTGGATATTTACATTTGAACTATCTGTGGGTACTAATAATATTTAGATACAAACACCTGTGCCAAGAGAACAAAACTGAGCACTTCAAAATGAGGAATTACAGAATCTACCCCCTTATGTGTCTGCATTATGTTACAATCTGGTATTACCTAGGTTCTTCTCTAGCACTCCTTTTGCAGCTGAGCCACTTCCTCCTTGCATTTAACAGTTATTAGATAAAATAGATGGAGTTAAGTGCAGTTTTGGCCCCATTAGAAGAAAGGGTCTAAGTTAAAAACTAAGGTCTCTGACAGAAGTGACATTTATCATGCAATCAGACCCCTGAAAGTGCTCTATAGGCATGCTATGACACATGCTCACTACTGCAGAGAGCTTTAAAAGTGGCTAATTGCATGATAAATTAACCCTCATCTAATGAGGGTTGAGATGAAGGCACTCCTAAATGGAACACTTTAGGGAACTTCTGTTCCCTATGTTCAGTCTATCAGTGCAGTCTGTCAACCCTGCCGCTGTTGCTGTCTGCAGGATGGGAGGGGGAGGGGGCTGTGGACTAGGGTTTGCCTAACCTGACTTGGAGGAACCTCCCCCCCACCTTGATCCCCTCCCCAACCCTCTTCCCCTCCAGCTCAGGTCAGGCAAACCACAACCTGTAGCTCTCTCCCTCTCCACCTCCCTTTCCCCCTCTCCCATCCTGCAGATGGGAGAGGCGGGGTGGGGTTAGAGGGAAGAGGCTGCAGGAAGGTCCTTGACTGGATCAGCTCCAAATGGAGCTCTCACCCCTGACCCAACAGGCACATGTCTGTTAGGTTGTGGGGGTTTGCTCTAACTCATGGCACTTTATGTAAAGTACCATGAGTTAGAGTGGCGATCTACATGCCTGTCAGCACCCAAAAACTTCCACAACAGTAGCTGTATCACTGAGGACATACCCTCTAACTTTCTTTCTTTCTCTTGGTTCCATATATCTTCCTGTTTTGGCTGTCCAGGGTCCTCTTCTTCCTCCCCCTTGTCATTAGTCATAGGGTTTTTGTCCAGCAACATTGTTGTGACTTACATCCATTATAGGCACATATGCATGACTGGTATGTATGTGGTCAGCTTGTAACTTACTGTGGATGTCTCAGGCTTATAGATCCACAGTGCAGGATGACAGAATTGCAATTTGTGTGTAAGTGTTAAAAACACCTGGAAGACTACCATTTTGGCATCTGAAGACTACTATTTGGGCATGTAGGCATTATGCATCTGGAAGACTACCATTTGGGCACACAAAGGGTAATAGAATTCCACCCTAAGTATTTGCTGCTATCAGCTACAGGTGTACATGTTCAGCACTTCTTCAAATCAAATCCTAGAATCTCAAGGCAGACACCCAAAACATGAGAAAAAGTTTTAAGCTACCTTGGAAGAGTCTAACTTACATAATTTGCTCTGCATCATCTGGCTCAGGCAGATACTGAACTGAGTTCTCCTGTACATGACAAACACAGGCATTAAACACTTAACCTTATCCTCTCCCCTGCCTTACTCTCTCCATGTCTTCCAACGTCTAAAGCATATGAGGCAGCACACAGGCTCATTCACTTAATCAGACTAATTAATTCAGTAAGCAGTGTCTATCCTATGTGGGGAAAAAATAGTATGGTATCCTGTAAATTAAAAAATTTATTATAATGCTTCCACACCAGGGGAGCAAGTTAAAGGTGCACAAGACTACCCTAGACCAGCTTTTTAGGGATGTTGGGAAGGAGTCAGTGCCAGTGACCATATTTAGTCCTAACTGCCCAAGATTTGGTCTACAGGGACTGTGTCTAGACAAGACACTTTACTGTGCAGTAGACTAATCTACTGTGCAGCAAAGCATCACTGTCTGCATGTGCAGGCACTTACTGTGCAATAAATTAGTCTACATTATCTAAATGAGCATATCTAAATTAGCATATGAAGGTAGTAAGTTTACTGTGCAGTAGAGCCAAATAGCATAATTACACATGTAGATGCGCCCAAGGAAATTGTAATAGTACTGACAACTGTCATACACGAGTCCCCAGAATAGTTAAATGCCCATGTCACAATAGATTGAGCGAGCAACAAAACCCCACCCTGAGCAACTGTCGTTGCCACCCAATATGGGCATATCCCGCGTCAACAATCCGGTACCGTACCTGGCGGTCCGTCATTGGTTAACCTGCTTTATAAAAGCCCGTTTAGCTTCCGCCCAAGCCGGAGACCTCTGAAAACACCTCAGAGGCAATCGGTGGACTGATCAACCCTGACATCTCCCCGTCAACAACTGGCCTGACGTACCCCTTCCCTGGCATGCTCGCTGCGTTCATGAACTTGTCGACTCGTCACGTTACGTTAACTGTAACCCAGCAAGTACTCCTCACCTACGTCAGGGTCATCGGAGGTGTAAGTAAAAATTCTTTGCAACTAATACGCTGTCTCGGCCTCTCCATTCACTCGCCTGCCTGACGGCCCCACTTCGCTTACCGGCCCCGCTCTTCTGGACCGGCTTGACCGGCTCGCAGAACAACATCATCATCAGTTTTGATATACATGGAAAAGGGGGGAAAAACCAAAGATTTTCCACAGTAGCATTTAATTTTTTTAAAGAAGGAACTATGCCAAAATGAGGATGTTAGAAAGAAATTGAAAGGGGCAGCAAAGAGTGTTAAAAAGATGTTGTCAGCATAAGGGTTGCTTAAAAATACCATATTGGAGGCACAAATTAAATGCCTACCACAGATAAAAAAAATTATTATAATAAGCAAATAGTAAATGGACTATAAAAACAGACAGCATGGCTAATTGGCAAAGCAAAGGAAGCTATTAAAGGCAAAAAGATGTCATTCAAGAAATGGAAGTCATGTCTGAAAGTGAAAAATAGAAAAGAGCATAAACGATGGCAAGTTAAATTTAAAACTATAGAAGGCAAGCAAAAAAGAAATCAAGCAGCAAACTTGCTAGAGGTGTAAAACAATAATATATTTTTTAAGTACATCAGATACAGGAAGCCAGCCTATAGGGCCCCTAGTCAATCAGGGAGTGAAGAAAGCATTCAAGGAGGTGAAGGCCACTGTGAAGAAACTAAATGAGCTCTTTGCATTGGTCTTTACCTTGGAAGAGGTCAGGAAGAACCCCATGCTAGAGCCACTCCTTCCAGGGAACAAATGATTAGAACTGACTCAAACTGAGGTGTTAATAGAGAAGGTTGTAGGGGAAACTGATACACTAAGCAGCAGAAAATCACCAGGACTGGATGATATTCACCCATGAGTTCTGAAGGAATTCAAGCTCAAAATGGTGGATCTACTGATTTTAGAAGTTGACCCCTTGCTAGAAACACACTGTATCAGAGGATTGGAGGGCAGTCAATGTAATGACAGTCCTTAAAAAGGGCTCTAGAAAGGAAGCACAGACCAGTGAGCCTAACCTATGTTCCTTTCAAATGGTAGATAACTATAATAACAGATAGGATTGTCCATCACAATCTAACTGCACATGTAGGTTCTTAACCTGCAACCAGGACCTCTACCTAATGTAGAAGGTATACGATCCCACTAGAGGAAACACCTTGCTGCACTTGGTGTTAGCTGCAGGGGATGACCAGCTCACAAAATGCTTAGATGCAGAAGTCAAGGTAGCTGTCATCTACCTAGACTTTAAGAAGGCCTTCGATACAGTATCACATTCCATTCTCATAAATAAACTGACAGGCTGTGTTGTAGATGATTACACAGTCAGGTGGGTGGCAAATTGGCTTAGGGGTTGTACCCAGAGAGTGGTGGTGGATGGATCAGTATCAACCTGGAAAGATGTGGGCAGTGGAGTCCCATAAGGCTAGGTCCTTGGACCAGTGCCATTCAATGTCTTCATCAGTGACTTTGGACGAAGGCATGGAGAGCACCCTGTCCAAGTTCGCAGACAATAACAAATTATGGGGTAAAGTTAACACACCATAGGGTAGGGAACGGAATGGATCCAGAAAGATCTGGACAGGTTGGAAAAATGCGCAGAACAAAATAGGATGCAGTTCAACAAAGACAAGTGCACAGTGCTGCATGTGGGCAAAAAGAACCACCAACACACTCACAGGCTGGGAAGTGACCTTCTCAACAGCACAGCAGCAAAAAGGGATCTTGGAGTCATAGCTGACTCCAGGATGAACATGAGTCGTCAATGTGATGAAGTGATCAACAAGGCTAATGGCACTTTATCATCCATTAGCGGATGCATGACAAACAGGTTCAGGGAAGTGATGCTTCCCCTCTATGCAGCACTGGTCAGACCGCAGTTGGAGTATTGTGCCCAGTTTTGTGTGCCACACTTCAAAAGGGATGCAGAGAATCTTGAGAGGGTTCAGAGGAGGGCCACTCGTATGGCCTCAGGCCTTCAGGAACCCTACAAGGAGTGACTGAGGGACCTAGATCACTTCAGCCTTCACAACAGAAGGCTGAGAGGTAATCTTGTGGCTGTCTATAAATTCATCAGGGGAGGGCAGTGGGGAATAGGAGATGCTCCGTTTACTAGGGCACCCCCTGGAGTAACTAGGAACAATGGCCACAAATTGACAGACAGCAGATTTAGGTTGGACATTGTAACAGCGGGGTCCTGCAGGAGGGCCGTGAGCTCCTTAAGGCCCCCTCTCCGTGTAAAGTTGGTCCAAGGGCACCCTCTATTTCTTGCCCGCCACGACTTTGATGGTCTAAATTGGTTGGGAGGCTACCTCACGTCTTCTTGGGCACGGTCTGATGTACTCTCTAGTCCTATAGACTCCTGGACCCCTCATGGGTCTTGTCCTGCCAACAGGTGCTTCAGAGCACCCTAGCCTTATGGGCTACGCGTGGCTCCAACCACCCCTGATACCACGCCCCAAGCCTCACAGATGGAATTGATGTTGGATTGTCCCTATCTTTCTTTCTGCATACGCTGCTGCCCCCTCCTGGGGCTCTCCTCGACCTCTCGGGGTCTTCCGTGCGCCGTCTCCCTCTCTCGGGGCCTTCTCTGCGCTGTCGCCCCATCTGGGGCCTTCTCAATAGTGCCCCCTCCTGGGGCTTGCCACGCCCGCACTGGGCTTCTCGATAACGCCCCCTTTCTGGGGCTCTCTGCGCCCATGCTTGGGCTTCTCAAATGTCGCCCCCTTTCTGGGGCTCTGCACCCACACTGGGTTTCTCAATAAGGCGCTCCCCTTTCCGGGGCTTGCCGTGACCAACTTGGGCTTTCCAATAATGTTGCCCCCTTTCTGGGGCTTGCCACGCCCGCGCTAGGGCTTCTCAAAAGTGCCCCTCTCTAGGGCTTGCTACACCCGCACTGGGGCTTCTCAAATGCCTCCCCCCCACCAGGGCTGGGGTCTAAGCACCCAGTAAGCTGTGCCCTCACTGGCACTAGGGCCACCACAGCACTGTGGGTCCCTATGAGTATGCTGCGCCCACTCGGGTGCTGGGGTCCTCACCCTCTGTTGTGAGTCCCCAATGAGGCCTCCTCCAAACCCTATAACCTCACCCAAACCGCCCCGTTTTAGCCTCAGCCTTGGGCTTTATAGGAGCCAGGCCCTGCCTCCTACAGGCAGCTGACCACTGGCAGGTGTGGGTCATTTGCTCCCTCCACTTGCCCTGGCAACCCACAGGTGGACTCCTATTCCCTGCTAGGGCTCTTTTCCCCAGCAGTTTCCCCTCTTTAGGAGCAGGGCACCTCAGTGCTCTGCAACAGACATGACAAAGAACTTCTTCACAGTAAAGGTTGCTAGAATCTGGAATGGGCTTCTGAGGGAGGTGGTGCTCTCCCCTACTTTGCGCATCTTCAAGAGGAGACTGGACAAGCATCTAGTGGGGGACGTCTAACTCCAGTGATCTTTCCTGCCCAGGGCAGGAGGTCGGACTTGATGACCTACTGAGGTCCCCTCCAACCCTAACATCTATGAATCAATGGATGAAGGGGACTTGTTATGAAAGAGCCAGCATGGCATTCGTAAAGGGAGGCATGTCTTACTTCGGGGGTGTACTAGAGTTCTTTGAGGGTGGCAGCTAGCTTGTAGATCAGGATGATCCAATCAATATAGTGTGTTTGGGCTTTCAAAAAGCTTTTGACAAAGTCACACAAAGCCTCTTTATAAAATTAGGTGGTCATGGAATTAGAGAGGAAGGTCCGTTCATGGATTAGTAACTGGCTAAACGACAGGAAACAGAATGGGATAAGTGACCAGTTCTCACAATGGAAGAAAGTAAGCAGCAGGGTCCCCAAGAGTTTATGCTAGGACCTGAGCCGATTAGCATAGTAAATGATTTGGAAAACATTGGGCAAGTTTGCAGGTGACACCAAAATATTCAGGGTGCTAGAAAACAAAGCTGACCGTGAAGAACCACCAGATAAGGAATTACCATCTGTCACAATACTTGCCAGGCCTCTGAATGATAGAATCTGTAAGGGGAGAGGTGCAGGAAACATCAATCTGAATATGTCCTGCAGATACAGTAGATGAGAGTGGATGCTAAAAGGAAGAATGTAAGATTCAGGATATTGAGCTCAATGGATGGACTTGGGGTCTGACCCAGTATGGTACTTTTATGATCATGTGAACTTATGGTGTAGCCCAACTTTCCAGTGCTTGATTTTGCAACCTAAATAACATTCTTCTAACGTATTTTTTCAACTGTTATGATTTCATTTTTAAAGTCAAAACAAATTCTACTTTGCTGCAACTGCAGCAAGCTTCCTTAAGGTTCAGGGGAAGACCATGAAAGTATTGCACTGAGAACGCTCGAGCAACTGGAATGAAGGAATTACCTAAAGGAGATGACTTATATCAAGGGGGTGGGTCTGGTGCCGAGTCAGGAGTAGTCTGGCCTGACTCTCCCACTCCTCATCTATTCCTGGAGTTCCCAGTATAGTGTATGCTGCTGCTGAGATCTGGTCTTAGGTGCTGTCAAAAGTTTGCTCATAATGCAAGCAATACAAAAGAAGGTCGATTTTTAAAAGTTTAAGTCTTAGCCAAACCTGAACAGAATTTCATGGGACAAAGGTAAGAGACTTTTTTTTTTGGCTCCAAAGCTTTCTCCCTGATGAATTTCAAAGTTCAAGAGTAAGCAAGGGAGGTCTTAAAACTTTCAACAACAACAAAAAAAGCCAAAAGAAATGTTCACAATGGAAAGTGTTCAGCACTAGATATATGGGTTGCTGCCATATGTAGAACTAACTAGTTCTATAATATTTTGCACAATATAGCAGATTACTTCATGTTTCATTCCAATCAACACAGGACCAATCGGTCTTGCAAGGTCTTAAACTACTCAGCTCCTATTAAAGTCAGAGGAAGTTTAAACACTCAGGCTGCCTATACATGCACTCTGTGGTACAGGGGATGCATTTTAATTAGAGTGTTTTCCCAGAAAGCCACTCTAATTAAAATGCCTCAGTGTCACATATATTAAGTGTTTAAAAATGGTCACAGGATACTTTAGCTAAACCTAATTTGATAAGGTTTAGCTAAAGCACCCCCGTGGCCATTTTAAAAACATGCAATTTCTTAATACACATGACAGTGAAGCAATGCTGGAGCTTTCTAATTAGAAAGCGGAGCAGACTCGATCAATCAAGTCTACCCAATGCATTCTAATTAAAATGTGAACTAGCACGTGCACAGGCAGCCTCACTGCCTTGGAGGACGAGGACCTCTTGGCATACAACTCCCCCAGGCAACACTGTATTTACAAAGAGCTGTCTCAAATTCTATCAGCCCCGATTGTGATATTATATGATGTCACACCTGGAGTATTGCCACCTGAGGAGGTACCTAACCAAAATGACATGTCAGTATGTGTCATAGCAGGGTCTTACAGGAGGGCCGTGATCTCCTTAAGGCCCCCCTCTTCCGTGCCAAGTAGGCCCAAGGGCCCCCTCTAATTCCCCCCCGCCACGTCTTTGATGTTCAGGTAAAGTTGGGAGGCTGCCTCATGTCTCCTTGGGCACGGTTAGTTGTACCCTTTAGTCCTGTAGGCTCCTGGACCCCTCGTGGTTCTTACTGTATGATGGGTGCTTTAGGGGCACCCTAGCCTTAGGGGCTATGCGTGGCTCCAACCACCCCTGATACCATGCCCCAAGCCTCGCAGATGGAATTGACGTTGGTCTGTCTGTCTGTCTGTCTCTTTCTACGTACACTGCCGCCCCCTCTTGGGGCTCTCCTCGCCCTCTCTCGGGGCCTTCTCTGCGCTGTCGCCCTCTCTCTGGGGCTTGTCGTGCCCACACTTGGGCTTCTCAAATATTGCCCCCTTCCTGGGGCTCGCCGCGCCCACACCTGGGCTTCTCAATGTTGCCCCCTTCCTGAGGCTTGTCACACCTGCACTGGGCTTCTCAATAAGGTGCTCCCCTCTCCGGGGCTCGCCGTGCCCAACTTGGGCTTTTCTAATAATGTTGCCCCCTTTCTGGGCCTCGCCACACCCACGCTGGGGCTTCTCAATAGTGCCCCTCTCTAGGGCTGGGGTCTATACACCCCATATGCTGGGCCCTCCTGGGCACCAGGGTCCCCATGCCACTGTGGGTTCCCCCTGAGTATGCTGCGCCCTCACTGGCACTAGGGCCCCCACACCACTGTGTGTTTCCCCTGAGTACACTGCGCCCGCTCTGGCGCCGGGGTCCTCACACTTCGTTGTGAGTCCCCAATGAGGCCTCCTCCAACCCCTTATAGCCTCACCCAAACCACCGGTGTAATAAACAAAACAAAAACACAAGCCCCTAGGCTACAACATAACTATAAGCCGCCTGGCTGTAACCACATTGCTCCGACATCTTAGAGCTGCCTTCTGTTATCTGGCTTAAGCAGTACCTGTGGTTCCCACTGCGTCTCATATCATGGCTGAGGGAGCTCCTGCCTCTCTGGCTGCTGGCAGGGAACTGCCAGGCCAGCCTCAGCCTCTGGGCTTTATAAGAGCCAACCTCTGCCTCCTACAGGCAGCTGACTGCTGGCAGGTGTGGGTCATTTGCTGCCTCCAGTTGCCCTGGCAACCCACAGGTGGGCTCCTATTCCCTGCTAGGGCTCCCTGTGCACTGCCAGAGCTTCTCCTCTGGCAGTTGCTGCCCTCTAGGAGCAGGGCACCTCAGTGTTCTGCGACAGTATGGCAATCCATTACATTGTATGTATCCATTACATTTCTGTATCCATACCTCAGGCAGTTAACAGGACTGGATATTTGTCATTTCGATGAGCCAGGTATTTTAATAGTCAGTCCTAGATGGGATGCATGTTTAAGGATTGGAGCAAAGTGCTGCTGGATTCCTACATTCTGTTCTTGGCTCTTCCATTTGCACTGTACTGGACTCTAGGCCTATCACTTGACATTTCTGTGCTGAAGGTTTTCTCATTTGTAAAAGGATTAATACTAACCTCCAGAGGTTAGTGGAGTTGTGAAGCTTGATTACTATTCATGATTTTTTTGTACCTCTAGACATTTTTACCCATGAATTATAAACCAAAGCATGGCAGATCCTTGACAATTTAAGCCTTTATCTGCAGGGATTTATTTCTCGACCGTGTAAAGGCAAGCAGGCTAATTAAAGACAGGCAGTAGCACTGCCTGTTATAATAACTTCCCAGTTTCCCATTATAGGAAACTGTTTTCAGTGGTTTATAATTTTGCCATCTTTAACTCTTTGAAAATGAAATTGTCCATGCCAGATGTCTGTCTGAGACTACAGTAATTTTTTCTGACAATTTCAGACAAAAAAAATTAAAAATCAGCCATTTTCCAGAATTCAGATCAGGAAAAAATACATGGTCTTGCCTTGAAATTTGGTTGGTGTGGTGGCCTTTGTTTCACCCCTTGAAAGTCAACCCAAGTTTGGCCATTTTAAGATTTTTAGAAAACTGCAGCTTTAAAGTACAGTAGAGACAGAACTTTTCATATTATTAATTTCCCCAAACTTCTTTTGCATGGACATGCATCAACCTGCAGCTGCTGGGGCCTGAGCAGGATTTTCCCTGTATTATACCTGTGTAACTCCACTGCAATGAGTGATAGACTAACCCAGGGAAGAAAGCACAACACAACTATCCACACGGGTGATACTGCTCTAATCAGGGATGCATGCAAAGTTACAACATTTAAAGAAACAGTATTCTTTAGTGGTCCCTTGCAGTCAAGGATAATTGTCTTCCATGACTGTCTTATCTGGGTGTCTGAAGATGGCTGATGAGGCCTATCTGGGATCAATGGACTCTACTGCAGCTCAAACACGTGTTTCCATGTGGGGTGGGTGGTGCTGGATTCTTGATTTGGTCCTCAAGATGCAGTTTCTGCTGCTTGCGCTTTTCCATCTCCTGGTGTTGCCAAGAGGTTTCAAAGCACTGAGATCCTTGCTGCAGACTCTTCCTCTATTTGGGAGAGTCCTGAGTGATAGTCTCCCATGAGCTAACATTGATGCTGCATTTATTAAGTTGGCCTTGAGAATGTCCCTGAAGTACTTTATTCGCCCTCCTCTCCTTGGCTGAGCTGTGAGAATATAATTTGCTTCGGTCGTCTGGAATCAGACATCCAGATGACATGGCTGGCCCAACAAAATTGATGTTGGATAATCATTGCCTCAATATTCATGGTGTTTGCTTGTAGGAGGATGCTAACATTAGTATATCTATCTTCTCACTAGATTCAGAGAATATTCCTCAGGGAATGTGAATGGTACTTCTCCAACAACTTAAGAAGTTTCCTATACATTGTCCATGTCTCAGCTCCATACAGCAAGGTGGGGATCATAACTGCTTGACAAAACATAAGCATTGCTTCAGATCTGATATTGTGATCTTCAAACATGTTTCTTCAGATGATGGATTTCTTCGTTGATGTCAGCCTTCTGTGAGAGATGGCTTCCAAGGTACAGAAAATACTCAACATTCTCACCAATGGATCTGGATTACCAGAGCTGGGGACTGCTTGCTAGGAGCTTGTTGGTGGAGGAACTTAGTCTTCTGAATGTTAAAGGTCAGTCCCATTTTCTTGTATGCCTTGCTAAAGACATTGATGATTGCCTCAAGGTCTGCTTACCAATGAGGACACGCTATAGCATCATCAGCATTCTGGAACTCAATGACTGAGGTTGGGGTGGTCTTGGTTTTGGCTTAGCGTTAGATGAAGTTAAACAGCTTACCATCCATTTGGTGACTTAGTTCCACTCTGGCTGGAAACTTTTTGGTGATCAGAGGTAGAAACATGGCAAAGAATATTGAGAAGAGTGTTAGAGAAGTGACGCAGCTTTGCTTAACTCCCATTTTAACCTCAAAGGGATCTGTGATAGATCCATTATTGAGAATCACCGCTCACATACCATCATGGAGCAGGCAGAGAATGGTGACAAATTTTGGTGGGCATCCATATTTCAGAAAGAATCCTCCACAAAACTTCTCGGCTGACAGAGTCAAAAGCTTTCATGAGGTCAAAGAAGGCCATGTAGAGAGGCTTATGTTGATCCTGGCACTTCTCCTGCATGGCAAGCTGTAAAGATCATGTCAGTTGTGCTTCTTGATGCCCTAAACCCACACTGAAATTCTGGGTAGAGCTCTTCAGCAAGTGGAAGGAGACAGTTCAGGAGGGTTCTCACAATGATCTTTGTGACAGGGGGCAACTTCATGGCCAGATCTCAAAGGAGCCACCCCACCTGCCTAGGGCAGTCTGCCCCATCTCGCGTGCCATGACTGGGTTGTTAACTTGATTTATTAAGTGGGAGGCTGCCCAATCCTTGCCCTGATGCCAGAGAGTGCTGTCTGTCTATCCATGGCTCCATACCTTCCCTACACCATGGCCCATGCCTCACAGATAGCATCCAGATTATGATTACTTCCCCTGGCCTGAGGCCAGGGCAAACTCAGTCCATAATTGGGCTCTATTCACTCTCACACTCACTTCGCCTCACCTTGCACAGGGGGCCTCTTGCACTTCGCTCCCCTCTCAGAGGGGCCTCTTGCATACCACCCACCCTGGGCCACACTGTACTGCCCTAACTCTTTTTGAGCAACCCCTTGTGGGCTTTCAGGCTTAGCTACTCTCTCCCTGCTACCACCACACAGCAACTTCAGTTCCTGCGAGTTTCCCTACTCTACGTGGTGTAGCCTTAGACCAACGCTGGGCTGCATTTGCCCCAAGCTCCTCACTGGGCAACTCTACATCACACCCCACCCCGGGGTCTCCTCATCATACTTACAACTAGTTACTCATGGGGCTGGCCCTTGCACTGGCCTTCAGGCTTACTCCCAGTTTGGCCCTACTCAGCGTGCTCCTTGGATTGTCCCCTTCAGGCCTACTCCCAGTTCAGCCCTACTCAACCCCCATCTCTCACACAGCCCTTTAGGCCTACTCCCAGTTCGTCCCTATTCTCTCACCATGTTCACCAAATTGGTCTCATACCATGTTCACCAACTACCCACTCTGGGGCCTCCAGGATCTCATATCCCTGCGGGGCTCAGGCACCTACAAGTGAGCATACCTGGCCCCACTACTCCCACAGCTCTCACAATTACCCACCAGACAGTGGGGGCTGGGGTTAAGGCACCCCTACCCACCTTTCACCAGGGAGGTTAGCGGTTCTGGCATTTAGTTGAGACTGCCCTGCCACAGGCAGTCCCAACAAGCCTCCCTACCCCGGCAGAGTGCAGTTTTAGGTCATGCCCGGGAGCCTCTATACCATCCCCATAACTCCTGCCCTTACCCCCAGGATGTTCCTGAGTTGTAGTTCAGCCGGCTGATGTTTGCCTCACGGCCACTGGCAGCAAACTTCTGCCTCCCCCTATATAAGCTGGGTCCTAAAACGGCCACCCTAATCAGGCACCTGCTGGCTGCCTGCCTCAGCCCTTAAAGTGGCAAGCACCCAAAGGTGTGCTACCACAATTTTTCCTGTGGTGGACAACAAGATGACGCCTCTGTAGTTTCCACAGTCAAACTTGTCTCCCACCCTGAAGATTGTCACAATCATGACATCCCTGTGGTCATATGGGATTTCTTCATCATTCTAGATCCTTGAGATAAGGGCATGAAGCTGTAATGTGAGCTCCTCTCCTCCCTGATTGAAGATTTCTGCAGGGATTCCATCCACTCCAGATGCCTTGTTGTTCTTCATCTGCTTGATGGCTTTCCTCACCTTGTCAAGAGTTGGAGGGATTCTGAGATTATCTCTGACTGAGTGTTGTGGGATGGAGTTGAGAACACTTTCATCAACAACAGAGTCTCAGTTGAAAAGTTCTTCAAAATTCTCCTTCCAATGGAGATTGATGGCTTCTCTTTCTTCCATCCTTAGGTCTCATCCTTAGGTTGGTTCCTGAGTGGTTGGACCATAGATGGCTTTAGTGGCACTGAAAAAAAACGGACATATCATGAATACCAGTGAGTTGTTGAATCTCCTTAACTTGCACTTACAATCAATCAACTCTCAGATCTCCTGGTCATTCTCATCAAACCAGTCTTGATGTTTCCTGGTAGAGAATCCAAGTGGCTCTTCACAGGTGCTGATGATGGTAGCCTTGAGGACACCCTATGTGCTACTGACATTCTCCCATTGTTGTTGATTGGAATTCACCAGTTTTTCATTGAGGCACTGGTGGAAGAGGTCTTACTTGCTTGGGTCCTTGAGTCCTTCAGTTTTGATCTTCCGTCAACATTGCTTCTGCTGCATCCAACATTTGGGAGCCAAGTTCAGTGACATAACTGAGTGGAAGAGTCAGTGATCAGTCCAGCAATCATCAGCTCATAGCATAACTCAGGTGATGCCAACATCTTTGCAATCCTGAGCATGGACAATGAGATAGCCAATCAGGTGCCAATGCTTAGATCATAGGTGTTGCCATGATGTCTTGTGCCTGTTTTTCTGGCAGAACAGGCTGTTGGTGATGGTGAGTCCATGTTCTGCACATTTGGTCAAGAGGAGGATGCCACTGAAGTTAATCTTTCCTAGCCCTTTCTTGCCAGTGGTTCCATTCTAGAGTTTAGAGTCCCTTCTGACTCTGGTGTTGGAATCACCAAAAAGAATAAGTCTGTCTCCCTCCAGAATGTCAGAAAGGACTTGGTCACGGTTGGCGTAGAATTCCTTCTTGGTTTCATATTCCTACTGCATATAGAGCTAACAGACAATATATCACATCCTGAAATTGCAGCTTTGGGATCTTCTGAGCCATGCTGAACATAGGGGTAGGTGCCAAAACAAGTAGCAGACACCTTATCTACCCTGAACTCTCAGTATTCTCATTGGGTATTCAGGCAACACAGAGAAGCCTGAAGTGAATGCAGAAGAACTGGGCCTGGTAAATTTGAGGATAGTAGATTGGGACAAGAAACCTGGTTGAAAGATTGGGATTGGTGACTGGCAATTTTTGGTGGGGAAAAGGGAATTAGTTTTGGGAGAAACTGCACCTGGTTGTAGAAGGAGCCTATGCATGAGGAGCTGGGTGGGGAGGGACTCTGGATGGCTAGACAAGACAGCTTAAAGTGAAAGACATGTTGGAACTGGATCAAGAAGCCTGGAAAGGTAAGCCTAGTACTTGCTGAGAAAGGACATTAGGTTTGGAATAAAAAGCCTAAGGGAAGAAGAAGGCCTGACTAGATGAGAACAAAGAGCCAAAGCTGGGGAAGAAACCAGACTTGGGCAGAAACAGGTTGAAGGATACAGCTTGGAATGAAGGTACAGAAGATTCTGTGTCTACTAGAGAAAATCCACTCCAGAATCAAGAATTTCTGAGCCTCACTATTTCTTTGCTATCAGCAAACATCTGTGAAACCCACTGACAAAGTGTCTCTTCACATCTATAAAGCTGGTCCATATAAAAGATGTCACTACTATGTTGGCAGTTAATCCAGTAAGCAGATGGGGTGAATCTGAAGGTACCAACAATGATGGTAACCCAAATCATCATCAATGCAATGATGCCACATGATGGAAAATGTTTTGGGCTTACGTTCCATTTTTCAAAATCAAGGAAATTATGCACAAAAATGCTGCTAAAGACATGTTATTATGGTTCTGAAGTCAAGGTAAGGAAGTCAAGATTAGGAAATGCCTGTGCATATGTACTGTATTATGATCATGATTTATACTTGTTCTCGAACTATTTTTCCATAGGGCCCCTGCCTCTTTTAGTATACATGATAGACAGTAATCTTTGAATGAATCAGGCTTGTAGAGAGAAGGAATTTGTTGTCTTTCAGATCTTGCTCCATTTGTTGCAAAAGTCAGTGGTTGTAGGGTAAATTAAGCAGAAAGGACTGTAAGAAAAGAAAGGGCCTCATAGCTAAGGTAGCTGAATGCTGACTTACAAAGCTGGATTCTGTCTCTGCCTCTGTCACAGAATTTGCATGTAATGCTAATCATTTGAGTAAGCCAAAATAACCATATATTTCTCATTTTCTAGGTGTCTGACTTGAGACTCTGGGGAAGTGTTGAGCACTCACAGCTGCATCTGAGGTCAATGGGAGTTGGCCTTGAATATATAAACTGCTTTCTATATAATGCTAAGTACTCTGAAAAATCACGTCTTAGGCATCTCATATAGGACACTGAAAATTAGAGAATGCATATTCTGTATCTCACGTCTTCCTCTGTAAAATGAAGATAATAAGGTTGCACAGGCAACCTTAACTTTGGTATTTCCTAATTTCCAGTGCCTGACTTGGTAACTATAATAATGTTTTTTGATCATTGTAGGTTTTATTTCTGTAATACTCATGTAAAATTGTACATAGCTTGGCAATTTTATATTGTGTAAATTAGGTTTTTTACCTTAATATGGTTGCAAACAAATTTTTGGCCAATGTAGGACACTTTTTAAACATCAGTTTGGTTAGCAATTTACTCTCTTTCCATGGTCTTCATCTCTTGCTATTCTTACAAACAAGAACAAGTAGAAAGTAGAATATTTAGGTGAAAAAATAACCACCACTTGCAGAATAGTTACTTTACATATTTTTATAGCAAAGATGTTATAAAAAGATATGAAGGTAATAAAGTTTTGAAGATGTGATCAAACATTCCAATGTGATGTATGCACTAGTCATCTAACATTTAGTGTGAGACTAGATCCAGTTATATACAGGCATATTTAATTGTGAATGGGGAAAATGAGAAATGGCAATGGCACTGTATGTAACAATATCAATACAAGCTTAAAAAATAAGCAGAAGAAACTGAATAAAAATACCTGTTTTGCCATTCTAGAAAACATACAAAGCCTCTTAGAATTAAGGTAAACACAGCATCCTTAACTTTTAAATGCCACAACCTTTTAAATACTACATATAGTTTTGTACTGTAAGCGACTGTCCACAGACCCCCAAATGAAAGACTGTATGCTTTGCAGTTGTAAGCAAAACAAAATAGAATTAAATATAGACTGGCTGCCTTAACTCAGAATGTCCTTGTTTATGCAGATTTATATTAATCCTTAATGTTATTTTAAAATTGGGGGGTTTTTTGGTTTTATTTTATCATTAATCTTATTATCATCCAAAAAATTAGTGGCAAATGATTGCTTTGAGGATTGGCACGCACATTTCTACAGCTTGAAACATTTAACTGAAACCATGTTGCTTACTTCAGAGAACAGGCTGTCTTTAACTTCTACATTTGAAAGGAATATATTTTTCTTATGTTTTTTTTTTCCTTTATGGATTCTAAAGAGACGAGAAAAGGAGAAGACTCTGTGGTTTTACTCCTGAGACCCTCCATTACTGCTGAGTCATAAACTTTATTAAATAATTCATCACAGTCCCCCTGAGACATTGAAGGGCACTGGCCACTTTGTAGAAGTAGACCCAAAGGCAAGAGAGATTAGTGCAGAATTGTTCTAATTTCCAACCACTGAATTGATCCCCATGTAGGTTTTGAAACATCCACTTAATAAACTTTCATTATAAACTATGCAAAACCTCTTTACTTCTCAGCCATCATTTTGCATTGGTTAATTGTGTGTCATAGGATGCCACATGGCATAACCAATATAATCTAATGTTTTAAAATATTTTTTTTCTTCTCAGACAAGGACATGCCAAAATGCTGAGTCACCACAGCCTGTGCACTGAGAGATTCAAGTTTGGCAAGCAGGAGATTTCTAATCTAGGGTACTCAGAACATTTTTGTTAATCAAATCTCTGTAATTGTGTGAGCTAAAATGAATAGTTAATAATGGTTTATAGTAAATTTGCTGTTTGTTTTTATAGTGTGTAAATATGATCTCAGACTAAGATTGAAACAAAACAAAGTTGTACCCCTAGTGTGCCCTGCTGCTGCCCACCTGAAAGGTCTTCATCTATAGTGACAAAACTGAGGTGAAAGCTTTTGGGTTTTCACTGCAATCAGACAAAAGCCCAGGACACTTTCTTTATGTCCCTATGAAAAACAGGATCATTATTAATATTACTGACACACATGCAGAGTCAGAGAGCTGGAGCATAAGGAGTACCTTAAATTAGTTTCTCTAGATTTAATAGGGAGTAAAGCCAGTAGCAACTTCTTGTAGGCAACTGACTGAATGATAAATCCAGGCCAGAAGTGAGTGACCAGTCTACTGGAGCTTGGCTCCTCTTATATCCACTTATTTTGAATGCCCAAAGGTTAGTCCTGAAAATAGGAGTCCAAACTAATTCTCTTAGATAGTTCAATACACAATGGCCGTGTCTACATGAGATGTTAACTGTGCAATAGCTTGTTACTACTGTGCAGTAGCATCACGTGGCATGAAGCGTGATGTAATGCTACTGCACAGTAGTAACAAGCTACTGTGCAGTCATTGTCACAAAAAAGCCATTCGGGGACGCTACTGTGTAGTAACGCTGGTTACTGCACGGTTGTTTAGTACTTGTGCATGCAAGTAAACGCTGCACAGTCAGCGTCTGGTGTAGACAAGGACAATCAATAGTTAAAGTAGGGATACATGCTTAGGCATTCAGACAAGTTGCCTTTTAAGAAGTCTCTTATTATTGAACACCTCGGCTGAGAATGGAATCTTTGGAATGCTTTACGTGGAAAGGTTCTTTAGATCAGAGAACATGCCTAATACGCTTAAAGATGTACTTGCAAGTGAGTCAGACTTCAAAGATGTATAATTCACATCAAAGTCAATTTCCTTTGAATATATTGAGATGTTTTCTAGATCATTGGCTGGCTAGTCAGAAATTAGGTGAGCAATTGATAGTTTCCTCTAAAAGTTTCTAAGAGGCAATAGTGAGGTAAGCACCGGTCAGGGAGCCAAGACTGCCTGAGGTCAAATAACTGACTTAGCCACTAACTGACTGTGTGGCTTTCATCAATTTGCTGTATCTCAGTTTTCCACTTAGAAGATAGGAGTAATATTAATGTTATTCACTCCTTCAGATCATTTTGAAGATGAATGAGTGCGTGTTTCTGTGATATTTCAAACATGAAACTCTATAAAAGGGCTAAGTATTATTAATACAGCAACTCTGCCAAATAAACTGTTTCTATGCAGAGACTGAACATAGAAAGTTTTAGTTGGAAATTACTATTCTTGCCAAAGCTATAACTGTTTGAAAACAGGATTTTGGTACAGAACAATTACTGTAACATCCCTTGTGAAATGCTACTAAATCTAAATCTCTTTTAATGTTGTTTATGCACTGCCATAGAAGCATTTCTATAATGAATGTTTTTGACCCGTTTGAGGCAAAGATTTCTTAGGGTGATATTTTTTTATTGGACCAACTACATAGTTGCTTTTGAAGCTTTTGAATGCAAGACATTAGGCGCGTCTACACGTGCATTAAGGCACTTCAGTTAATGTGCATTAAATCTAGTACCGCCATTGTGAGGGTGCCTGTACACGAATGCAGAGGCTGTTCTGATACGCTGCAATTACAGCACATCAGAACAAACTTGCTTAATCAAATCTGCTGAAGTGTGTTAATTACCATGCTCCAGTAGCCTCCTGTGTCTCGTGTACCAGCCCTCCCCGCACTTAAAAATGGCAGCAGGGTGCTTGAACTGAAGCTAGTCAAACAAGCTTTAGTTCAAGTGCCCCTACCATCATTTTTAAGCATGGGGATGCTGATATACAAGACGCTGTGGCACTTTAATTAGAGTGGCTCTTGAAGCCACTCTAATTAAAGTGCCACGCCTTCCCCTGGAGCACATGTAAAAGTGTCCTGAGGTACTAGGAAAATGTATATTAGCCTGTTTTAATGTGCATTAACTAAAGAGCATGGTTGTTAAGTGGTATTTAATACTCATTAGCCTATTTTAATGCACATTAACTAATAAGCATGGTTTTCAGTGATGCTTTAATGCACATTAAAATAAGCTAATGCTCATTAAAGCACACATGTAGACACGCCCATTCTTCCACAGATCTGATCATCTGAGATCAGACATGTAGATGTGCATGTACATGTACCTGTACCTGAGATGGAAACTCTCCTCTTTGCTTCTTCATTTGTACTCTTCCAGAGCCTCCTTCCTTTTTTTTAGCAGCATAGTTAATGCCAACACAACTGCCAGGATTTGGTTCTGCATGACCTTCATTTGATCTGTTTTCATTTCATTATAACGTGTTTTTCAATTAGACTTTTATGGTGCCATAGTTAGTGTATTAATTGACCTAGGCAGATGGGAGATTCTTGTGGAATAATTCTGGTTTGGGAGGCATTTCTGGTACTCTTTTTTTGTAGAATCTTTTTATTGACATTCTTGTTTTAAACAAATGAAGCTACTACACAGAGATTAAATAAACCTTATGCTATTTATAGGGTGTGTCTACATGTGCATTTACTGCAGGGTAATTTACTGCTCAGTAAGAGGTTTTTAATCCAGCATCCACAGTAACGCTGTGTGTGGACTGACTTGGGACTAAAGTCTTACTGTGCAGTAACTACTCAGGTGTAGATTTGCTATCTGCCTCATGCATGTACCTAAGTTACTGTGCAATAACTGTGCACATGTAGACATGCCCATAATGTAGTTATTTCTATAAAAGATAAATGTAAGAAAAGGAGTATGACAACACAGTCATCAAAGAGTGAATGTTCTATTGCTTCACTGGCCTGTTGTGATGACCAGTTGAAACATGCCAGAAATATATCCCTAAGTATTGAGAAAAACAGATCAGGTACAAGCTTCTCAAAAGATGTACAACTGCTATATTATGGTTGAATTACACTGGCCAACCAACTCATTTAAAGGTATAGTGTAAAATATTTTTATTTGGCCATCTATAATTGACCTTAACAGCAACAAGAGATGAAGGCCATATGCTGGCACTATTCACACAAAAAACTGTCCTTTAGAGAAAGTGAGGATCAACATTATTCAATGACCTACTAATGTGCTGATATGGCCTCTAAAAATAGTTTAACTACTTTTCCTTTAAAGATCAAGCTTAAAGGTTCATCATAGCCATTTCAAGTGGCTAGTGAGCTTTAGCTTTTCTCACAAGGCTACAGACAATTTGTAATGCTATACCCAGTCTTTTCCAGAGCCAGACAAGTGCTAGCTCAAAAAAAGAAAGAAAGTCTCTGTGGCCCAGGAGCCACTTTTGCAGCCCCTACCCCAATCTGATTTGTCCGTGCAAAAGCAGCCACCACCATAGTGGTGGCTGACCGTACTGCCACAATCAGCATGGCAGGAGCCAATGCTATCCCATGCATTGGCACCTGCCCTGGGGGCAGACCTGCCCTGCTACACCTTTGCTTTCAAGTAGAGGGTCCTAACACTACCTAAATTAGGCTTACATGCTATGGCAGCTAAGGACTTGTCTTGTAATAATAGGAATATTGAATATTTAAGAATATTTAAGAATATTGAATGTTGATCCAATAATTAGTATGGAGCTTACTGCCTGAATAGATGTATTAAATAAGGCAGCATATGTACATATGCAGGAGAGAAAAGAATCAAGATAGTTACTTATCAGCAAACACTGAAGAACTATTAAGGGACAATGTCAAAATTAGATTTCCTTACTTGGTCTCAGTCTTGGGCAACCTAAAAAATGGTTTAGTCACCAGGAATGAGCAAGGTACTGCAAATGCAGGAAAGCAAAAATACCGTAGGTCTTCAAAAGGTATCCTCTTATTGGAGGGTGGGAGAGGGAGAGACATGGGGAACCAAACTGACAGAGGAACACATTGTGACAGTGGGGGCCAACCTTTTTGTCAAATGTACTGTAAATTAGCCCTGTATCATCTACAAGTGCCACTCCAAACCCCTTCCCCTGCCTGCTCTGCTGCTCTGCTTCCTACTTCCTGTCCTGTTCTCCCTGCCCAATCTGCTACTCTACTTTTGGTTTCTTACCCTACCTCCCACTTTGCTGCATGCCCCAACCCCAGTCTGCCATGTGCCACACACAGAGGCTGCTCATGCCACAGGCTGGCCACACCTGCATGAGGGTATGTTTGGGGAAACTAGGCCTACTGAGGTCACCACCTGGGGACTGCAGGACTTAAGATACGGTGGACAGGCATATTTATTTTCAGACACATAGGGGTTTTTTTAATTTCTTTTCTCTGAAGCAGTTTTTCTACTGCTAAAATAAAAATTCTCCTTTTTCAAAGGTGACTGGTTGGTCACCCTAGAGCACCTGAAATAAGAAACACAGGCAACATTGACACCAGCAGTGGACTACGCAGTTGTTACTGTGCAGTCATTTAGTACTTGCATAACCAAGTATTAAATGACTGTGCAGTAACTACGCAGTAGCGTCCCCACATGGGTTTTTTTCTGACACTACTGCGCAGTAGCAACAGTCTACTGCACAATAGCTCCTTACTACTATGCAGTAGCATTGCATCATGGTTAGTGCCCCCCAATGCTACTGTGTTGCTATTGCACAGTAGCATCTTATGTAGATATGGCTACAGTTGTCTAAATCTAGTTCTATGAGTGGGAAAACTCCAAAACTCCAGCTCAGGACAGGACAAAGGTATGAGGCTTAACATATGAGGGAAGTGCATTCAAAGACACCAGAAAAGCAGGGGTACAAGCAGCCCTACAAGCATAATACATATGTATGTACCTTCTGTAGCCAAAAGAGCTCACAGCAGGAGGGTCTAAGCTTCAGCTGCAGAAGATACAGATAGCTATGGCTTGTTCCCTTGAGAAATAAATCCCTCTCTTACTGCAGAAGAACAAGTTGGGGAAAGAAGAGGAATTCCTCAAGGAAAACCTTATGGAAATTTCTTCCCTTATAGCTTTTCCCACTTGAGGGAGAGATCATGCTCTTGAGTGAAGACCTTACAATTTCCCCTATTCCCCTATTAGAACTCCTTATTTACTTCCAGATATCCCCTTATTGATCATTTGGGTACTAAGAATTTAGCTCTTCCCCTAACTGACTTCCATTCCTCCCACCAGGTTAGTAAATTTGTCCAGTATAAAGTAATATAACCAGGAGGTAAGTTTTTTGATGTTCCATAACCATTTAACCATCAGGCTTAACCTCATGTTTGACCTTATGAAGCGAATAGTTGGAACTCCCACACACACTTGGGTTGTGTATGGTAAAGGGTGTGCTTTTGGGGGGTGTGTGTGTGTGTGGGCAAGATGGCCCCTGTTGTTCTGGCCATGTGACCTGCACATGGAAAGTTGAGGCCTGTATTTGGGCAAAATATGTAAAATGGGCCAGAGAAAGCAGAAGATTCTCCAGGCAGAATGAATAAAAGAGAGGCTGGAGCATGGCACTCCCTAATTGGTCAAGGCTTTGGTGATGTTACACCAGGTATATAAGAACAACTCAACTAAGGTTTTTCTCTTTTCCCTGTGGGGCTGCTAAGATCTGCACAGCTGAATGAGAAGCCAGAAAAACTGCTCCCAATGGGTGGAGGGGGCGGGGGGGGTCTCCCCTCCCTCTTCACTGCAGAGGCGAGTGAAAGCTATGTGAAGGGAAAGTGTCTGGTACAGGGAGAGAAAGTCTTCCTTGGAGTGAGACTCCTATTCCCTCCCCCCTTTTTTTTTTTGATTAGGATAATACCATGGGGGTGTTAATCCCTGGAGCAGACTGACCAGGAATGGGATCCCAGCCGTTACTGGCCATGTGGGCCTGGGCCCCTCTGTTTTGTAATTATATCATCTCAGCATAGTGATACAGCTGAAACTGGATGTCCAGGCTGCAGCCATGGGCCTGAGCCCTTTTCGCTGTTTCACAGCTATTGCGTTTCAGCCTGCCTGTGTGGCTGAACCCCAGCCATACTTTTGACTGGCAGATTTAAGCCAGGTTGAAACCTGGCACGGTTTGAGCCTGGCACTTCTTGTTGTTGAACCAGACCTTAGTGCAGCATAGGCCTGGCCGACTTTTGCTGCCCAGTCCAGGCCCAGCAAGATAGGCCTGGGCCTCCCTTAGCTCCTTTTGTGGTTTATGTCCCAAACAAGCAGGGCGGTTGGGTGCTAGCTGCAGTTCACACCCAAGATGAGATGAACCTGACCTTTTCTTCAAACTCTTTTGCAGTTTTCTGCCCAGCAGAGCTGGAATTCGGACTAGGAATTTTGGGGTATGGTATGCTGATGAAAGCCACAGTTAACCCCTCAAAGCCACCATGCAGCAGTGGAAGTCAGCGCTCTACCACTTCTCTAGGAGCAACAGAGCCCTGCAGCGCAGTGAACCCAAGGAGTAGCTCATAGGACTCTCCAGTGTGCCCCCGCCCCGCCCCGCTCAATGCTGAAGGGCAGACATAGGGGTGAAGGTCCCTAGAACTACACATTGGGGATCCCCAAGTCCCAGACTACCAAGGTATGGGTGAAGCTTCTCCCAAGAAGGTGCCACCTATAGACTGTTCTTTGTAGTTAATACCGTTTAAACATTATGTTTAGTGTTTTCTTTTGGTTTTTATTCTCTGTAATACATTTGGGGTTTTGTGTTTACATTGCTTGCAAGGACAGGGTTTTGTACGCCCCAGCAAATTTAATGTTCCCAGATTTCTGGGTGGGGGCTTGAGCCCCTGGTATAATTTATGAGATACCCCAAAATGTGAACCCAGCCCTTCTTGCTGCCAACCAGTGCCCGACAGAAGGGTTACATCATATTAGTTATTTTTCTGATAAAAATATCATTGTTACTTATTCTCAGTAGCACCTGCAATCTATGAAAAATACAAATAAATAATTGGAAAGATGTATATCATCTTGATCAGGTAGCTTTTATAGAGATATGCTGGACTGAGGAGGACAGGAAAGTCAAACTACGCTTAGCCAGTAGATACTGCTGGATGAAGAAAACACTTGTACTGAATTCTAGGTTATTAGGTTGAGAACATCAAGATAAATAGGTTAGATTTTACTGGCTTGATTCTGAATGCAAGACACTAGTACAACTATGACAAGCATGCTATAACTACCTAGACAGCCTGACAGGCAGGCAGGCATAGGAGAGTACAAAGAAGTGGACTGGCAACATTTACAGATTTTTGTCAAACAACAAAGTGTGTGTAGAGAGCACTGTCATTTGTTAGTGACTTGGCTCATTTCTAATTATCACAGAAAAATCCTCTTGGGCTCATATGGTTCGAGCAACTTGCATGCTATGCAGAGGCTTTTCCCTGCAGCCACGTCAACAGCCACTGGAGGTGAGCAGCCCAAAAATAATATTTGAGAGAGAGCACTGCCAACCTACCCTTTGTGCAAAAGAACAGTTTTCTTTCTTGGCTCTTTTTAAGGTATTAAACGTTGTAATACCAAATTGCTCTGGGCTATCTTTGGCTCCTTACATTGCCTGTCTATTTTTTGTGATTTATTTTAGTTGTCTGTGTTGTCTACCAGGCAATTGCACACTTTTGTTGTTCATTAGTATACTTTGCTGAGTTATCCCATGGCTGCAAATATTCTCTAGTGATTTTTCCTTTACTTCCTTTCCCTTTCAGCAGATTAGCTCCAGGATAGCTCATTTATTAAGAACAGAATTTTTGCCATGAGCATGATAAAATGTAATGAACTCCTCCCCGCTGCTGTATCAGTGATGCACAGTACTAAAGGAGAGGTGGAATAGCCAACCATTGAACTGAGGTCCCTTCTCCTGGTCTCAGCCCAGATAGAGATTTAAAGATTCTGTGCTATTCTGTACAAAGAAAGACAGAATTAACCCATTGCCTTGACAACCACCCAGCCTTTGGAGAATAGAGCCTGAGAAAGAAAAATGGCAATGACATGATTGAGATCCCTGTCAAATCTCTGACTTGGAGTGCCCTCCAAGTCAGAGACAACCATTAGGGCCAGGCTAATGTATGCTACAGAAAAGCAGCTGCATTAATCAAAAGCTGTAGGTGAGACCCTCAGCAAGAAAAGAATATATCCTACAGCTGTTAAGAGAGAAGAGCAGATGCCTAGGAAGGTAGGGTAAGGAAAGAAAACCTCCAGGAAGTTTAAAAAAAATAAAGTAAGCCAGCATCTCCACTACAATGCTTCCTCACCTCTTAAACCTTATGGGTCAATACCGGATGAAAGCCCCCAATCCAATTTCCCTGCTATTGGCTGTCATAAAAACCTGTGATGAAATTATCTGAATTTCCTATCTTTCCCAAAGTAATTTAGACTTAACATGCCTGAGATCTCTCAATTGCGGTTTTACCATCACCACTCACTCCTTTCAGTAGCCTGGGTGTACTCAGATAAGTACTCCCTCCTCTGATTGAAGAGGGACTGTTAACTGACAGGTGTGCTGTAGACAAAACTGCAGACCTCTTACAGTTCCACTCTGTCCCTACAGAATCAGGCCAGGACAGTTATAAAATTTAACTATGTACAAATATGTTAATATATGTACAACATACAGGAAGAAAAAAATAAAATTAATCTCTCTCTCTCTCTCTCTATATATATATATATTAAACACGCTATTTAGAAATATTTAAATTGCTATACATCGATAATTGACTTCTGGGGCATTGCTCTGAGGGGCCTTGAACCCACACCAGCAAATAAGAAATCTGGAACAGGTAAATACAGGTGAGTTAAGGTAATCAGCAAACACACTTAGGCACACCCAGATAAATAATGGCAATCGGAGGCAGGTGTCAATGGGGGAGGGTTTCAACCAGATATATACACATCCACATATATAACAAATAAACAACAAATGGTTATTAATGACAAAATGTGAGGCGCTGGATACAAAATATAAGGTGTATACCCTACCTAGATTTCATAGACTTTCATAGACATTAGGGCTGGAAGGGACCTCAGAAGATCATCGAGTCCAGTCCCCTGCCCCAGGTGCAGGAAGTCAGCAGGGATAACAGGATCCCAACAAGATAAACATCCAAATGTCTCTTGAAGGCGTTCAAGGTAGGCGCTTGAACCACCTCTGGCAGCAGTCTATTCCAAACCTTGGGGGCTCGGACAGTAAAGAAATTCTTCCTTATGTCCAGCCTGAAATGGTCATGGAGGAGTTTGTGACCGTTCAACCTTGTCATCCCTTGGGGCACTCTGGTGAACAAACGTTTCCCCAGATCCTGGTGAGCACCCCTGATAAACTTATAGGTGGCCACCAGATCACCCCTGAGCCTGCGCTTTTCCAGGCTGAAGAGTCCCGTAGCTCTCAGCCTCTCATCATAAGGTCTGTTTTCCTGACCTCTCTGATCATGTGTGTGGCTCTCTTCTGCACTCTCTCAAGCTTCTCCACATCCTTTTTGAATTGTGGAGCCCAAAACTGGACACAGTACTCCAGCTGCGGCCTCACCAAGGCTGAGTACAATGGGAGAATGACGTTCTGGGATTTGTTTGAGAAGCATCTATGGATGCAAGCCAGCATTTTGCTCGCTTTACTAGCCACAGCATCACACTGAAGGCTCACATTCATCTTGTGGTCAATCATGACCCCCAAGTCTCTTTCGTCCATAGTGCTACTGCCGAGCCTGTAAGCATGCTGCAGGTTTTTCCTCCCAAGGTGGAGAAGCTTGCATTTTTCAGTGTTATACACCATCAGGTTCTCGTCTGCCCATTTCCTGATCCTATCAAGGTCAGCCTGGATTGCCCTCCTGTCCTCAGGTGTGGATGCTTTTCCCCAAAGTTTGGTGTCATTGATGAACTTGGCCAGTCCACTTCTGATATGAATGTCCACATTATTAATGAAGATGTTGAAGAGTATAGACCCAAGGACAGAGCCTTGGAGGACCCCAGTGGTCACAGTGAACCATGACAACTGACTTCCATCAACCACCACCTTCTGGGTCCTACCACAGGGCCAATTCCCCAGCCAGCAGATTGTGGTGAGGCCGAGTCTGCAGTTGGCCAGTTTTGCTAAGAGGTATCATGGGATATCAGATCAAAGGCTTTTTTAAAGTCAAGATATATGACATCAATCTCTTCTCCCTTGTCCAGGTGATAGGTCACCTGGTCGTAAAAGGAAATAAGATTGGTCAAGCAAGACCTACCTGCAACAAACCCATGCTGGCTATCCCTCAAGATGTTGCCATCAGCCAGCCTGTAAAGAATCGCCTCTTTGACAGTCTTTTCTAAGACCTTCCCCAGGATAGAGGTCAGGCTGATGGGCCTGTAGTTTGCCGGATCCACTTTCCTCCCTTTCTTGAAGATAGGCACCACACTGGCCTTCTTCCAATCATCGGGCACTTCACCAGAGTGCCAGGAGTTCTCGAAAATCCATGCTAGGGGCTGAGCTATGATGCTAGGTAGCTCCTTGAGTACCCTGAGAGAAAGCTTACCTTCACGGTATTGATATCACTGTGATTACTAGAATCTCCTTTAGGGGAAAAGAACCCGGGACCAGCTCCTGAAAGAGGGGAAAAGGGCTGGTTCCCAATACGTCCCCGCCCTCTGGGGCATGGCCAGGACTCTTATCCTTCAGGGCCCTTTCGCAGCTTCCCACCCCTGCCTTCCAAGGGGGCTCCTCCCCTGTGGGAAACCCTTGCCCAATAACTCACGACTCCAGCGCCATAAAGGGGGATCAGTGCTCTTCCACCTGAACTGCTTCTCACTGCCAAGCCTCTCAGGCTCCAGCTCCATCCCAGCCGCCTGCCTGCTACTAGCCCCAAGCAGTCATGTGCTCCTGGAGGCTATGGTTTCTCCCTGGGGTTGGAGGTCTGGGCTGCCTTGTGCGATGCTGGGGCTCGGTTCACTCTAGGACCCTTCCTGCAGTGAGATCGGTCCTGCAACCTGACCCCAGTGCCAGGGGTTAGAGACCCGAGCTGCTGCTATTGGCTCCCAGAGTCTGGGTTCTGCCATGCACTGAAGCCACAGCCACTTGCCATGGGTTGCAAACGCTTGCTGCCTTTCATGGCTCCCAGGATCCAGCTCTGTGCAACAGTGCCTGCACCCTGCATGCCAGGAGTTACAGACCTGAGCCCCTTGCTCCCAGGGTCTGGCTCCATGCAGAACCATGTGCACTGAATCCCTGCACACCATGTACTGGGGCCAGAGCCGACTTCTGCTCCCCCGCTACCATGGGCAGTCTTCTGGAGCTCTTCAGGAGCAACAGGAACTGCTCCGCTGGGCAGCTCTTCCCAGCTCCACTCCATTTTGTCCCTCAGTGTGTCTGTTTTATGCGGTGCATGCAGCTCCTTTTATTCACCTCAGAATCCCGGGGGCGGAGCCTCTCTCGCACCTGGCAGAGCAGGGTCTCGAACAAGGTCTGGGGTTTTTTCCCCGCTTTGCCTGGGCAGGGGCGGGGCAAGCCCCACCCTTCCTTTCCCTTGATTGGTGGATGGGCTGCACCAATCACAATGAGGATTGTCCAAGCTCAGCATGCTGGGCTGTTTCGGTAAGTCTGCATAATTTCCAACCAATACTATCAACTTGGTGAATCTGGTAGATCCTGGTGCCTTTTATAAGAAACAATTCTACCCAAATACAGCAGGGCAGAAAAAAAGAACCCTCAAAACATTGTTTATTTCACATGAAGCACAAAGCAAAGCAATTTTCATTTCATGGACTATGCCACTAAGGCCTTCAAACAAAAACAAAAACAACAAAAAAACCCAACATATATTTATGACTTTGAAGGAGATGAATGATCTGTGGGACGTTTATGTCACAGTACTATACAGAATGAGACCTTATTTCAGTAGGTCAGTGTGAGTTTGATTATGGGCATCAGTTGGAGAGGGACCAGGCCCTTTTTACCTTAATATAAAGGTGCTTCTCATCAGCCAACACAGGTATAGGTCTTGTCATCCACTTGAACTTTCAGCATGTTATGAGGACATTTCTATATCCTTCATGAATTAATTATATAGCAGGACGTAGCACCCTCTTTCATACTGGTATCCCCTCCCTCTCATACAACACAACTCTGATATAAAGAAGGAATTTCCTCTATTGACAGAGAAACAATAACTCTATAGTGCCATCTAGTTTTAGTCAATAAGAACAGATCCCACAGGTCAGTTATTCCCCCAATGCTTTCACTGTTCTGATCAACAGTTAATTAGCTCCCTACTGGCTTTAATGATGTATTAATTTTTAAATATCTATGGTAATTAATTAGTGTAGATATTTACAAAAAAAATCAAAATACTACTTGGCTTATAGTTTTTGGTTTATTTTTGGGCGGCATAATTTAAGAATTAAATACTTCTCATCAATTTCATACAACATTTGATAGAAATAAAGCCACTTACTCAAAGCAAACACCCACCAGCTTCCAATTTCTTATTAACCCAATAATGACTGAACTAAAATACCTACAAAGTATGATGATTCAGCATACAATTTTATCCCCACATTTAATATCACTGAAGAACTCATGAATAGTTGAGGCATAATCAAGTCCAACAGATATTTCTGCTGTTTGGCTCTTATTTGGCAACCATTGTTACAATATCTGACCACCTTACAAGAACTAAAAACAACATCAGTCTGTTTCTTACTCCCTTTTCTTTCTTCTAGCAGGTAAGATGAAAGTTACTTGCTTAGATGATTGAGAATGTTCAGGGAGGAGCTGATGAAAGATATGAGCTTTGCATTTAGTTCTGAATACTTTGAGGCCTCTGGTTATGCTTATCTCTTTTGATAAACTGTTCTATAGTCAAGGTCCAACTCCCATAAATATTCTGTCTCCTACACTCACAAGTCCTCCCCTATTACTTGGCAGTTTTATAGCGGCAGTGGAACACAGCTGCTGGGGAAGTTCATGGCCACAGAAGGGGAGGCAATTTTTTAGGTAGTTAGGGTCAGTCCCATAGAGAAGTTTGAATCTCAGAACAGACAATGGGTGCACACCTACATGAGACATTTACTGAGGACTGATTAGCTCTGCAGTAAATGTTATGTGTTTACACATGTACCCCTATTAGGCTGGCATAAACTCATTAACTCTGCAAGTAAATTCAAGTACTATTCCGCTATGGAGTTTTTTACTCTGCAGTGGTGCATATGTAGTTTCTGCCCCAGCTGACTGAGGCATGGGGGTGCTCTAGTGTTGGGGCTACCTGCTGGCTCACTGGAGCACCCTTGTGCCCCAGCCAGCCCTTCTGCAGCATATTGAGCCTGTGGGAGGTAGCAGCCCCAGGCTGGCAGGCTGATCCCCAGGGCCTTCTGCCAGCCAGCACTACTCTGACCTGGCTCAACATGCTATGGTCCCAGGCACACGTTCAAACAACACACTGGGGAGCAATAAACTCCGATGCAATAAGCACTGGAGTTTATTGCTTCGTGTTAATTGCACATGTAGATGCACTCAATAGCTTTAAAAGACAGCCCATGTAGAATACAGTGCATCAAGATAATAACTCACAGAACTCCATGTTATTAAGTGGGCAAGCTGCTGGATTTTTATTCTGAATTAAGCTTTTTCAGGGAGTATTGCTTCATTCCTATTAACTAAAATACCCCGACTTGGAGGTCTCAAGTGCATAGATCACTGGAGCCAGATCTGTGAGACAGAATGAGACATAACCTTCTAGCCATTAGCAGATGGCAGTAGTTATTTGTTTATATGCTGCTGTGACTACTTTGCATCTGAAGCACTAAGGAGCCTAAAAGGACCTCAGCACAGACATAATCTTAAAATATATGCTCTTTCTAGCAAGCAATGTTATACAGGATGCAAGATCTTTCAGGAAGGTCTCTCTTCCTAATGGCATCAGCTTTTGCCTGCTTCTCTACATTTGCTGTTCCCACACAAATAGCAATGATATGCACTAAACATGACTTATTTTGTTAATTTCATATTTACTTAATATTGGTAGTTTTTGGGGGGCTTGTTTTATTTGTTCCGCCCATTAATGTGTGGAGCTTAGTGACATCCACAAAAGCAGGTAATCCCTTGGTGTGCAATTCATGCCATGTTTTGTGAGATAGAGCATATGCTTGAATTTGATTACAAATGTAGGGTAAAATGGACACCACAATGACTGCCTCCATCTTTCACACTGAAAAAAATCACCTCTTCCCCTAGATAATGCCTTAATATATAGACAGATCTTTTATTCTTCTCACCATCTCATGTCCAGACATTAGCTTCCTGACCACCAACCTGTAAGATTAGTAGCTCGCAATAGATAAAATTCATAGTTTCATAGTAGCTAGGGTCAGGAGGGACCTGAACAGATCATCTAGCCTGACCCCCTGCCACAGGCAGGAATGAATGCTGGGGTCACAAGACCCCAGACAGGTGATCATCTCACCTCTTTTTGAATTTGCCCAAGGTAGGGGCAAGGACCACTTCCCTAGGAAGTTGGTTCCAGATTCTGGCCACCCTAACTGTAAAATATTGCCTTCTGATCTCTAACCTAAACCTAACCTAAATTATGACATATCTACAAAGATTTCTGTAATCACACACACCAGAGATTAATTTTTGGTTGTAAATATGAGCTACTGCGTTTCCAAATAGTTGAAAAGACACTTCTAGTGCTAACATCTTGTGCTATTGCCAAGACTTCTCTATTATTCCATGCCAGCTATCACTGAAAGTCAAGCAGTGGGAAAATACCAGGCTTAGGAGTTAAGCAGACATAACTGTGGGAGTTATCTCCTACAGTGGGTTCTATCTAGGTTATACTATTTATGAATTCTTATTTCATTTTTACTGGAAGCTGTATTCTCCCTTATTTTCCTTCATAAAAGTTTATTGAAGTGGTGAAATCTACAAGACATTGTATACCCAATGCTTTGAATTTTTGCAAGCAAAAGTACTTAGTTTGCTTTGCTAAGGAAGACTCAATATTATTTTATACTTTGAGAACAGCTTTTATCTAAAAAACTCACATGTTTTACCATTAATATGGGAGAGGTATTATCCTCATTTCACAGATAGGGAAGCTGAGGTGCAGAGAAGTAAAGTGACTTGCCCAACATGAAACAGAAAGCCCAGAGAGCTAGATATGGAACATAGTTCTGTTTCTCAGTTTGTTGATCTAGTCCAGTTGTGTCAAGCATATGGCCTGCAGGCTGGATCTGGCCCAAGGAGCCATGTCATCTGACCTGTGGGGCTCCTGGAGGGGTTGGGAATTTGGGAGCAAGGCAAATGGGAGGACCCACTGCCAAATTGCAGGGTTTAGAGCCCCACTGAGGATGAATTTTGGCAGTGACTGGTAAGCAACAGCTGCATTATGATCCATGGGTTCCTGATGCCACTCACCCTACCTCCTTGATTTGGATCCAGCCTGGGGGGGCAAACAATTTTGACACCCCTGGCATAGGTTGATCTGTCGGAAGAAGCACCATATCACTTCCTTTCTAAACTCTCATTTCATTTACAGCCTTAAATTACTCATTTTTAACAAATTACAGATGAAATTTCAGTGGCCACGGGCATTCCAGGTGCCACTTCTTTGAGATCACTGGGGCTCAGTCCTGCCTTCTGCCTAACTTCAGACTAAAACAGATCTCTCTCATCTCTACCAAACAAAGGTTTATATTCATCATAAATTCCGATAAACTCACAGTAGTTGCCACACCCTGAATAGCAATGATTTTGCACGTGAGATGAAGATCAGGGTGAAATCCTGGCTCCATTGAAGTGAATGGCAAAACTCCCATTTACCTCAATAAGGCCATGATTTCACTCCACATTATAACCACATGATAGGTTTTAGGGCTCAAAGGACAAATCTGACAGAAATCATAGAATTTATCTTGGTTTTTCAACAAAAAATAAATATCACGAAGAACCAGTCAGTACTATTTTTATGGGGCAGCCCTTAACTTATGATTCCTCTGCCTAAAAAGATGCTTTTACCTGAATGAGAAACTTTTGTATAGCTTGTTTGTATAAAATTTGCTTTAAACTTGCAAAGATTTGGTTCAAAATAGTTTCCGTCACTGTATTGCAGACATTGTTGCACTGTTTAGGTTGGCAACTGATGTTCAATGTAAGTCCAAACAGAACATTCTGGTTGATCATTTCCCTAAAGCAATACACCAAATTTAGCTTGGAATGCATTCTTTGTTATTAATTGAGGAGGGGGGTTAATGGATTTGTTTCCTTTAGATTTTCAACTGAGTATTTTAGATTTTTAACTGAGAATTTTGTTTACCTTAGCAATAAAAATTGCACATTACCTATTGATTTAGATGTGCATGAAAAATAGTATTTTTTCATGCTGAAAGAGCATTACTGGGAATCTTTTTTATTGAGAGGAAAGTAACAAGGATAAAATTCATAGATTCATAGATGTTAGGG